>NW_019392835.1:802994-905909 GCF_000648675.2 Cimex lectularius | reverse complement strand
TTCAACCATAAAAAACTGGGCAAATTATTATTAAAGAAAATTCAGACCGTCCCTTCCAAATAGAAATAACAAAGATGTTTGGAAGAATATAAACCCTGAACACATGGATCTAAAATAGAATATGGAATAGGGGTAGGAATCAAAGTCAAAAATTTTGACCCAAATAAACTTCCGGTTTGGATGTATCGTTTTGATTTAGGGTATTCGTTTTGTGTATTTTTCCTATATCCGTTTATTGTATTAAAACTTGCATTATTTATATTACGTTTATGTATTTCTTCTTTGTGTTTTTTTTTAAATTTTGCATGGGTGGGGAGTGATTTGAACTATTGAGTACGATGGGAAAACATCCTAACAGTACGAATAATTGATTGTCAATTCTAATGAGTAAAAATGTCCAAAAATTGTTTATGGATGTACAAGAGATTGGAAAAATTATCTCGCAACAACAGATTTCAGTGCTTCCGTTAAGAAATGAGGATAAGGTTCATCTCCATAAAATCAATTATTAATACATCCATCAAATCTAGCCGCTTGAGTAATGTTCGATAATTCATTACCACCGTCACCCAACCCCCTTTTCCTACCATAACTGCTTAAAATTCATTCGAGGGTGTTAAGATTGTCACCCGTGTACTGGGAACAGCGGATCAAATATTAAACAGCATGAAACGCGACAGAATAACGAATGGGTAAATAGTACAAAAGAGAAGGAAACTCTAATCTCGCGGAATAATTAAAACAAGGAAAAAATTAATTCATTTAAATTCATAAAAAAATTTACACGTGGGTTTTTGTAACCAGATGAGAAAATATTCCTTTCAAAAATAAAAGCCTAGAGAAGAGCGTTTATCAAAACTGACAAATCTCACTTTTATAGCTGTATTGTCTAAAAAGGTATGAAATATCAGCGAGTGAAATGAAATATTTGTAACAAAAATTTATTAAGCTATATATCAAATTAAGAGAAAAATCGTTTAAAAAGAATTAATTATCATTTATTATTTTGTAATTTATCGAGAATTAAGAAGAAATTTTTATATTTAATTTTATTTAACTATTAATTTTAATTTCAAATAATTTTCATATGGTCTTCTAAGATTCCTAAGTCCCAATAATTTTATATAAAAAAATACCCACAAACATATCATAACATATTCATATCATTCTACTAACTTTTGTAATGCTTTTGTTTGTTTTTGATTTGTATTTTCTATTTTGTTTTATCTAATTAACAGGAATATATCTGTTAGTTTCATTAAAATTTTTAGAATAAGAAAAAATTCAAAATATAAATTTGTGAACAGTTTATTTCCTACCATCTCCTAAGGATTTTAACATTAAAAAATGTTGGGTTTAGAAGGGAAGTTAGTGTCACAAGTGAGATTCGAACCCACGACCTTCGGCTAAATACGCCGCTGCTCTACCACTTAAACTATTGTGACTTCGATCCACTCGGACACCAACTTCCCTCTCAACCCACGTATCCAATTTTCCATCCTTTTTGCCTTTTTCAATCGGACCACGAGAAATAACGGATTTAATAAGTAAAACAAAGTATATCTTCACTAAAGCCCTCCGTGGCCATTTCATTTCTCGCCGAGAATCGAATCCTGACTACACGACATTTGAAAAATGGCAAAAAGGAGGGAAAATTCAAAAGGTTGGGTTGAAATGAGTGGTTAGTGTCCGAGTGGATCGAAGTCACGATAGCTCAAGTGGTAGAGCAGTGGCGTATCTAGCCGAAGGTCGTGGGTTCGAATCCCGCTGGTGACACTGACTTTTTTATATCAACTAAAAACCTTAATTAATTGAAAGATATTTATTGGTCAAGCGGACCATGAAAACTAGTGCATTTAAAAATGTTGATTTTGACTTAAAATTGGTCAATTTGAAATTAAAAAGAGTTAATTTGAAATTAAAATGGGTAAAATTGAAGTTAAAAAAGTTAATAAGCTACACCTTAAAATGAAAAATAAGAGTCCTTTACTTTTATATTTAATGCTACATAATTTTTTATTTTAATGTAAATTAATTTTCGTACAGTCTTCTGAGATCCTTAACTCCTCGTTACACATATTTCTCGCCAGCTCCTGTTTTTTATGCTTTTAAAAATAGTTAATTCCAAATTAGAAACATATTAACTTACACATAAACTTACATAATGAACTTACACATCTCACTTTTATAACTGAATTTTCTTTAAAGGTTAAAAATATAGTAGAACATAACTAAAACTTGAAAAATTGACTTAGTTTAAATGATGTCTTTAGTTGGATTAGGTTCCTCGTTATTCTCCATATGTAGTTTCCGGTTGGTGTTAAACCTAAATGCGTTTGGATTGAGATCGGCAGTCAGAATAGATGATCCGGAGATTATCTGTTTCGATCAACCTACTCTAAATTCAAATCCCAATCGGTCATATTCCTAACTCGTCTATGTGTGTAAAAATATAATAATATGCTCAATAATATTGGTGTGTAGCGTTGGAAAAAAAGTTAGATGAAGAATGAAAAAAATTACTGAAATTTTATTCATTTTTCTAAATTCTTAACTCATTTCGCAATGTTATAAATGGGTATACTAGTACACTTTTATATAGGGTGTTGGTTATCGTTCCTGAGAATGCGGGCCTAGGTTTCGGCCGTGAAAACGACACGGGGTCGGATTAAGAGAGTACCTCTAAAAGCCGACCAGCATCCGTCCATATCCGTTCTCGATAATAGGTTTTGTAAATAACACGATAGCAGGGATCGTCACCGCAATCCCTTCGATCATGAAAGGATTACGAAACCATCCTTGTAATACTCGACATAAAGCATTTTTAAGTCAGGAAGGTTCGAGAACGTTATTGTGAAAATTCGCCAAATGCTATAAGTGTGTGTGATGGCCAAAGAACGTTACTCAATAATTACTAATATAAATTATACTAATACTTCATCTACTTAAGATGAACATTTATTTTCAAAATATAGCCTATTGCGTTCCAGTTTTTCAGACCCAGTTAACTGGTATTCCTGTGTCCGAAAATCTCGTGTGAAATTTCGGTAACTCCAAAATGAACCAGATCAAAACGAGACGACTAATCTCTGGTCTATTCGGCGGTAGTGTTGAGAGTTTTATTTTATTAAGATCAAGGAATTGTTCGTCGGAAAGGAATTGTGTCCTGGAGCGTTGACTAGCTAGAACGGAACCGTTTTTTGCCTTAAAATTTGGCGTATAATGTTTCTACCAGTTAAAAAGAAAAATAGAACTCATGGACCTTCGTATATACAATAAACGCACAGATGGGATTGTTTTTCTCGATTCTCTCTTGCAACTGGAAAAGCTGTCCGAGTACAGCGCTTAAGATTTTGCTAGTCGACTGGAAAAGTTCGGAAATTCTGTGATTGAGTTCAAATAAACCAACAACATAAATAATAACCGGTTAAGGCGTTAGACCTGGATCAGTTTTCAAGATTACACGATCAAAGTTTTATTTTTCAATGTTCATTTTTGTAATTGGAAAGGTTGGATGAAAGCAATTTAAAAATTGTCAATGTGTTTCAAGATTTTTCCAGGAAACCCACAAAACGTGGCAACTATGAGGCAATTTTAGCTGCATCCTTTCCAGATAGCGGTAGATTTCAGAGATTACGAAACATTCATCAGGAACCAAACTGTAACTGGTAACTCATTGAAAGTTTGGATTTTTCTTAACATATTCGTTATAGCCGTCTTTCTAGAGACGAGGCACCCCCTCTCCATATTCGGACTTCGTCGTTCCAGAACGACGTACCTCTTCTAGAAAAACCCCGTTTCGAGGCTTGTTGTACGATGTTAGGGTTAGTTTTGGAATAGAACCGATATCACCGTTAGTACTGCTTTGACACATTAGTGTGAAGACCGTTTTTCGTTCGACTTGTTGGAATTTTTCTACGATTTTTTAAAAAAATTTAAAATTTTGCAGTACCTCGTGTCTTCACAAATCAGTGCCATAACGAATGTGTTTCAATGTTTGTTTTAATGAATAACGAATCATTCAAAGAATGTTTTAAAAAACTCACTCTCAACACGACAGACAACACATCTACACGGAAAACAAGCACTTTGAGCCCTGAAAATTGAAATTTTCTAGCATTGTATAAATTCAATTTTTTTCTCACATCCTACATGTATTTGTAACAAATTTTTATAGCATTTAAGCATTTAACAATGTTTATAAATCCCAGGCCCTGAAGATGTTCTCAATAAAGATCGAAACGTTGGCACGATAAAGAAAATGTTTTTCTGAAACCTACATCACACCAGACCGCATCTCACGATTTCTGAATAATTATCGATTAACGGTCACTAATCACCACACACAGAAAAATCATGTATTATTTTAGACAACATTAGCACTCATAAATTAATAACGGCTTACAATGATGTCGATTGAATTATATTACGTTTATTGTGGTATAGACGTAAGTTTTGATGGTGATGCAAGCAGATGCCATCCTATCCATGGCAATGAATACCACTTCACCAACAAGTCCTTATACCAGAAAGGGAAGAGTGGGCCAAAGGAACACTTGTGAAGGCCAATTCCTGCTGGTGTACTGACGGCTCAAGAAATAGGTGCGGGAAATGGTGTCCTCGAGGTGAATCGGAAGACTGAACTGACTTTGAACTTTGGTAGGTTTATAATTTTCCAGTCTGAAATCATAGCAATCGAACACTATTCCAGAGAAATAAAATTACTAGGAACAGAAAAGAAAAAATTGTTGAGTTACTGTCCGCGCCACTTCCAGAAAACAAGAGTATGGAATTTTATTTATGGAATCCCCGGCAGAAGTCAGTATAACCAATGACCTGACCTAGGCGTAGGTTCCTGGGCATTCGGGACATAGAGGCAATGAGAAAGTTGACATGGATAAAAAAGCAGCCCATATGAATTCTTGAGGCCCCGAAACCCTACTATACATTCATAAATGTGCATATTGCCACAACAAAGGATACATCCAAAAATGGATCGTTAAAGAGACCGATACCAGAGGCATGAGGCGCACGAAGATATTCACAGAAGGGCCATCCGCAAGACTTACTTTGAATTATTGGAAGGTAATTGCAACAGAACCAGGGTTCCAGATGGACTCCTGATAGGGCTTTCTAAGGTGCACCGGATAAGTACTGACAGAAGAAATACCGTGCATAAATTGCCAAAAAGATGAGTCAACATTCTGTTTTTTTAGGGGTCTATACAGGTGTAGATTCTTACAACTAGGAGATGAAAAGCTTCAAGATCCTACTCTAAGGAGAAGCTGGCGAGGGTTTGGAGGTACTAACGACCTGAAACAGGCCAGCGAGGAAAAAATAGAGGAGCATAATAGACCTACTCAGATACGAGGTGCTCAAGGCGTTGTAGCCGATTCATTAATCCTTATCCCTGTCCAGTATGTGTGTTATATGTTTTTTTTTTAATATTATGCCATATAATATGCATTAAAAAACTGGAAATATACCATAAAATTTTCTTTAAATATATTAAAATACGATGCATGTCTAAAATATCACCGGACCAGAAATTAATTTTATTTTAACTAAGACTTTTTTCTATTTGGTTTAGTACTTATTCATTTTAAAAATGAATGTCAGAAAAATTCAGATTGAAAATACCCTGAAAATGTCAAAAGTTAGCTTTCGAAAACGTACGCCGCTTTCTTTTTTATCTATCATATCTGGATTTTTCGAGCAAGTAACAACTTTCAAATACGCACATCCATTTTCCCCTCTATCCCCCGGGCATAAATAAAAAGTCGCGAGTGAAGAGCGGAAAAAACTGCATGAAAAATAAATCCCAAAATCAGCTTTACCGCGTGAGAACCTTGTTCGGCATATTGTAATCCCCGCCTTGGTGGCTCCTGTTTCAATTGGAGGATTTGTCCTTTGTCTTGGAAGCCTGTGCCGAGAGGTTTAACTTACAGGATCCTCAAGCCGCACAATGATGAACAGACTGGAGTGTGTTGGAATTAGGTTTAATTCTACCTAAGAGATCGTCATCGACTCACCTAATCGTGTGTAATCCTTGTTTCTTAGCTAAGTGAGACAAATAAGCCAAATAAAGCTATTTAATCACAAATAGTTAAAAAGGACATCTAAATAGCAGAAGATTGTTTCCTTCCAAAATGTTAACAACGATTGGTTTATTTGTTTAAAATATGTACACTAACATTATTTTCCAAAAAAAAACTGTTTTTCCTTCCCTCTTTTCATTTCTTTAGTTGATTTTATTTTGTTCAATGGTACCAGTAACGTATTTTAATGGGCATAAGGTAGTCAGGGCTGTACAATTTATAGAGGAAGAGTAGAGCCAAAGCTGTGTCGCCATGAGATTGTGTAGGTGCATGGTCTACTTACATCTACAGGCGATCTCGAATCATCATTTGTCCTAGCGCAGCTGTAAATAAACTTAGAAGTCTCTTATGGCATGCCCCACATTTTACCATTTTCAGCAGGAGGTAACACACGTTGGGTTATTATTTTTTATCTAAGGTTTTTGGTTGAGATGAAAAATTAATGTCACGAGCGGGATTCGAACCCAGGACCTTCGGCTCAATACGCCTCTCCTCTATCCATTTGAGCTATAGTGACATATTTGTCATATTTTACATATTTATCAACTGGACAAATCAGTGTCAATATTTGACACTAACTTTTCATCTCATCCAAAAATCTTAGATAAAAAGAATAATTAATTGGAATAATTAATATGGTAAATTAGGACCACTGAGAAAATATGGACTAATTTCACATTGAGCTTGGTGCGTACAATACTTAGAATGAAAAAGACTACAAAGTTGTTTCCTTTTCTGCTAGGACCATTGCCGAAGTGTCGTCTGTAGGTAGGTATATGTAGGTACACCATGTCTTGACCTTCAGGAATGACGGCATGTTGTCCAGAAGAGCCGACGACCCTGTTTATAGTCGAGTGATGACTTCTTAACTTGTAGATGCTACGCCAAAGGCATGTACATTCTAAGGTGATAAACCTGTACAATCGAAGTCAAACATAGACTCTGAAATGGCGTCGCTATCCTAAATCCTATTCGGATGTAGACTAATGACACTATATGCTCCGAAATTAAGAGACCTTCCTCGTTCAACAACCAACTCGATACTGTCGAAGAAAATGTTATACTTCACATCATCGAGCCACTACTAAATACCACCTGAGGCCCCGTGCTTTACGGTGCCTCTCACCCCTGTGTTTGGTTTAAATTCAGACCTGCTGAAATTGGATGTCGTACTTGTCTCATTAGACTAATCCCATAGCAATAAAGAAAAATATGAAAGGTGCACAAATTTACATATGCTCAGACAGCCAAGCAGCCATAAAGGCACCAAATGCGTTTGCCTTCAACTCCAAACTTGTCTCGGTGTGCCTAAATTGGCTAATGACTCTGGAAAAACAAAACGAGATTAAATTAAATTGTCTTCCTGTACATTAACCCTTAGAACACAGGGTGTCCAACAAGTTAAAATACTCTCTTACTCATGGGCCCAGAAGGACAACCAAGTGCACCATAGTGCTGGAACTGACAAATAAATTCAGATAAAAAACTCGAGGACTGGAAAAACGCACCATGTACGAGACAAGTTAAGAGATATAAATATCTCAAAAAGCAAGACGATGAAAATCCTCCCCTACAGCACGCAGGATTTAAATAAGACCGTGCCTTCTATACCGGCCACTACCCTCTCATCTATCGTCTTAGGAAGATTGGCAAAGCAGAGGCAGAACCATGCCGACGCAGTCAGGAGGAACCAGAAAGATCGGCACATATTCTTTGTTTATATGAAGCATTAGCCCGGTTAGAATACAGCCATAAAAGGTCCGCTAAAAGAGACTAAGTGAAATGCTTAGCCTTATAAGAAAAGTGGACTTTCCAAGGTATGGTTATAATTTATAATAAAATAAATGTCAATCCACAATAGATCTACTTAAATCGCAGTGGAGGAGAGGATTGTCATAAATCTATATCAAGTCCTCCAACCACCTTAAAAAAATCCCATAGCTACGACTAAGTGCCTTCCAGAATACAAAGATTTGGGTTCTGAAGTCAAATATGTTGCTTAAGTTGGTCCCAAACATGGATTCCGTAGTGGCCTCAACATGCACTCCATTTCAACCTTGTTCAGGTAATTATACATAATGCGGACTCTATGAGGACTGGCGTTATCATATGTTATCAAGAATCTCTCACGATAGGCAAATGACAATATACAATATCCTAGCTCCTCAATAATCTCTTGTAACCCCTCTGGAGTTTGACACCCCTATACAACCAAATCTCTGCAGGAATTGAAGGAAATACCACTTCAGGAACCACACAGCATGACGTGTACCTCTTTCCTCAGGGGTTGATTTAAAATTGAAACCTACTCTCATCAAAACAAAGAACTCTCTTCCTTTTTTTCAGTACAATCTACATGTTCGCGTTGCAAATATTAATCTTCCCATATTGTGAGCTGCCGTGAGGAGGGCACCACGTGCGAGATATGATGGCGCTCAGGTTATCCAGTGATCCATCTTCATATAGTCTTGCTGAAATGTAAAAAAATTGGGCTTGCCTTAAGAGACTACTAAGCTTATTTCCAGCTGTGCAAGGACAAGTGTTGAACATAGATCGTTAGATATAAGTACGTTATACGTACACTCAGTCTTCAGCCTACAGTATCAAACCCAGGTACGTTCCTGGTTACCTCCTTTGGTCGTGCTGAGAAAGACTCTAACCTCAGAGACTCTAAGTTACATAGTTGATTGAGCTTCATGTCATATCAAATAAGCCATAAATAGATAAAATCTCGTGTTGAAATGACAGGTTTTTATAATCCAAAATATATTTTTTATGAAAAATGTGCTTCAATCTCAGTACATTAAAAAAAGCTAAGGTAATGTTTTAATTTTAACTATAGTAATTAGTGTAAAAGTGACCAGATTAGTAAATTTTTTTTATTGTTGCAGATTTTCCAAAAACCAAAACGAACTTGAAACAACCACCTTTGGATGGGGTAAGTGTTCTAAAATAGCAATTTTGATTGTTATAATTAATGTGTTTTTTCGATAAACCGCAAGGTCATTTTTGCTAATAGCTCTGAGTCGAGTCTATTTACTTGTTTCTCTTATGCATTATTCTTTTCTGCATTTTTTATCCTCTGCATTTTTTTAAATTCTAGCATCATAGACTTGGGACACTGCTCTTTTCACCATTCATGCAAAGAACAAGGATACTAATATATATGCTGATATTTTGTCAGCAGCCCTCTCACTTCACACAAATATATACATACATACACATTGTAGAGCTACGCAATAATTATACATAATATTTACACAACAGCCCACTCTCGTCCACAAGGACTGTCTTTATGTGTCTAGACCAAGTGTGACACACTGAGCTACTTTTGTCTACAAGCGGGAAACCTGCGCGGAGGTATGGCCGGTATCCGCACAGGTATCCGTGTGTCAGTCGAGTATGGCCTATCTTCAAACTGGTGAGCACGATTCCTTCATTGTGTTTCAGACGTTTTGTTGGCTCAATCGTTCTCTTGACACGCAAGATAATTTTTTCCTTTTTGCTCATTTTCTTTACAGTCAACAGTTCGACCGGACGTTTTTATTTTTGTTTTTCAGTCAATTTTATTTGTTACTACGCCATTATGAGAATTCCGAAAAATGAGAATGGTAGTTATTTTATTGTTGTTGTTGAGATGCCGACCTCCAACGTGAAGTCCGATTGTTGTAAAAATTCTAAGATACAAGCATACCGTCAAAGTTTCAACCAATACCAAAAAAAAAATTCGATTTGTAATACTTGAAAACAAATCAATGTTGTGTCACCCCAGAAGATCGGTATAACATGAGAATGTTCAGTTAGGAAAAATGTAAGTTTGGGGAAAAACAACGTGGAAGTTCACAATTTAACCCAGCTCAGGAAATGAAAAAGCCATAATTTTTATTACTTATCAGTGCGTTATCTCGACGTTGTATTGGCGGCTTCTTAAATTCCTGCATAACAAGAGAATACTAAATTTTTACTTGATCGTCGGCACGTAACAATATTTTCTTTTTTTAATCTTGAATGGAAAAATCTTCTCTTAACTGGGGTAACCGGCATAGGCACACCTGCTCACAAACACTATCTTCACAATAAACTTAAAAGAATTTTTCCCTTTACGATAAGAAAAACAACTGTAAGCTAGCAGAAACCTGTTTTGTAGTATATTGCTGACAAAAACAACAGCGATAAAATCATTTCCGATCTGTAAGAAAAACTGATCTGAAATTGATCCGAAACTCCTGATTAACTCGACAGCAATTGACATAAAACGTACTAATAAAAACAATAAATTATCTTTAATATTGGTAGGTCACAAACTGTAACTATTGTCTCTTCTAAAGTCATGAAATGATTTTTTTTTAGCTTAATAGCTTTTGTCATATTTAGAACATTTTTGAAATCGTACACATAATCAGTTACAAAACATTGGCTAAATTTTTATTTTGTATTTTATACCAATTTTTCAAAGTTAATTTTACGAAAATTTTCTAATTAGGGCTCTGAAGAAGGGATAATACGTTTTTCCTAGAGTTTTTTGTTGTGCACTTGTCTATAGAGCCATTAATCTAATCGATTTCTTCTCAACCAGATTGGAGAATTTTTTTTTATCTTGCAATCAATTTAAGCACTTGTGTTCCAGAATCCACTTTACGATGGAGTCAATTAAGCCGGTTGGTTTTCTAATTTTTTTAACAAATGCTAACAGAATTAACTGAAATAATGATCATTTTAACAAAGTTTCTGTTGAGTTGGGTCTGCCCTTGCTGTGGAACTCCATAATTTTATCACACACCACCAAAAATCATTTTAATAAAATTTGTTGCACTCCTATAGTCGCTGTCGTTAGCTTCTAACTATAGCATTTTTTTGTCAAATTAACACTTTTTACCTTCATTTCTTAAAATTTCAAATTGAAACTTTTTAACGTAAAATTAACACGTTTTTCCATGAAGCGATGGTATTAAATACAACCATGTAAAGTAAAGTACATGTTTATTTCAAGTAGTTCATTCAATATACAAAATTTGGGATTTTAAAAGAGTACACAAAAATTAAATATTATTGAAAGTATAAATCATTTAAAAATAAATGTTTCTTCTACGAATTTTCAATTTTAAATGGTATGAAATATAAGTATAAATAAAAAATACATAAAATAAATATATAAATCCATTAAAGCATTAAAAAAACTTGTGGTGTGAAATATAAACACGTAAAGTAAAATCTCTGTGCTCGAGATAGTTTTGTAAATATAAAAATTTGGCCTCTTAGAATACTACACAACAATTTTGTATAGTTTTGTAACTAGCATGTGTTGAGAGTGAATGTATTTATTAACGTGAATGTGTAGAGTGAGAGGGCCGATGGCGCAATACTGAGCACCAACATAGAGAACTTCGACTCTCAATTAGGTTGGTCATGTAACAGATTATGAAAGATATCGAGTACTCCACCACCCTAACTGACTAAAAGGTATGTAAATAAGAAAGAATGTATTTACAATTGACTGAGAGCGTGAATGTGGATCTTTTTGATTCTCGAGGCCTGCAGGTAATTTAATATAAATTACAAGAGCTGGAATTCTGATGAACTGTGATAAGTGATATGCTCAACTCTGCGGATTTGAGCTTATATAAATCCATGTCCTAAAAAATAATTGTTATTTTAGTTATAATTAACTTTCATGTGGTATTAATTTAAAGATTGGAAGATTAATTTGACTCTAAAAACCTATATTAATTGTTTGTTCATTTTTATTTAAACGATTGGAAAAAGAATGAAGAATAAAACATGCAAATATGCGATTTTTGTCGACTTTTTATATTCGCTGAATCTCAAAATTTCAACGGACATTAAGAAAGACGAAAAACTCTTGGAATTTCGCCCTCTGTGTATTATAATCTGATCAAAATTAATCAATTTTAAATTTATGTTATTTTACTTAATGTTGCCTAAAAATCTTTTTAAAAGTATACAAAGTTACAGAGGAAAAGATTGAAAAATGTCCAGACGGGCCGGGTGAATCGGCGGGTTAAAAAAGAAAATGGGCATTCTTTATGATATAAGCATTTACGACAAAAATATTACCATAAAAGTCCGTTTTGTTTCATAATCATGTACGGTCCAGCTGTGTATTAGAAAAGGGCTATTCTTTTCCGTTGTTTTCACACCGAACGGGTTGTGCCTTCCTTACTTTTCCAACTGACTACCATATGCTTTCCCTGCGTCCGTCCAACATAAGAGGTCCCAAAAACCTTTTCAAAGAAGTTCACGCTTGTCAACCTCCATTTAAAGTATGCTAATACCGTTCATGCCTTTTTAATAAATTCAGTCCCCTCACCACCTTGAGAACCGTTTTAATTAAAACTCCTAAGGTGAATTTTATCTTTCTGGAAACTTACGACTACCGATTTATGAATTCATGAAATACGAGATGAAAATTTATCTATCGAGTTCATCTCTTTCTTAAAAGTATTAAATAAATTTAGTATTCAATTAAATCAAGAATCTGATTATATTTTACTTTTACGAAAATTGCTTAAAAATGACAAAACCAGAAAGCTTTTAAACTTTTTGAAGAAAGATTAATTAAAAAGAAAGTCGTATTGTAAACGCAGAACATTGGTTTGATTTTTTCAACTTTGTTTTGAACGACAAATCATATTAAAATTTTGATGAGAAAATATTTATTGATAAGCAATAATTTATGAAAACATAATAAATCATACAAAATTGCCAGTGTATTTACACTATTGGTCCATAAAAACGAGATACGAGAGAAATAATTTATATCCTATAAAACGAAGGTGTAAATATAGGGTCACTGATTTTAATGATTTTTTTAAATGATAATAGGTCGATAGGTATTAAACACATATGATTGAATTCTTGCCATTGGCACTATGATCCAAGAGAAAATTAAATAATTTAATTACATTTTTAAAATACAATTTTTCCTTTGTTGTTCATGTATTTCAATGTTATTATATATATCCGTAAATTTTTATTTGTATATGTATAATAAAAAAACAGAATGAAGGTTTGGATAAAATGAGGACAGATATATAAAATAGCTCCAAACACGAATAAGCGCTTTCAGTAAAGTAGGCCCAAAAATATTGGTCGATTTTAACCACCCGGCACAACAGTTAAATATGAATTTTAATTAAAATAAAAAAAATGACATTTTTGAGTTGGATTGACCAGGGGCGATTTTATTTTGTTTATTATATTAAACTACGTAAAAATTCATAACACCTCTGGATTTTATCTTAGTTCAACGCTATTCGAAACAAAAAGTAGAATTGTTCTCATTTCAATCTATGCCAACAATTTTTATACAGGAATGGCTAGATGTACTAATGTACAAGGGAAAAAAATTATTTCATCATAAGAAAATACAGTAAGAAATACTGTATTACAGAAAATGGAATTGTTCTCATTTCAGTCTATGCCAACAATTTTTATGTTTTATTTCATCATAAGAAAATACAGTAAGAAATACTGTATTACAGAAAATGGAATTGTTCTCATTTCAGTCTATGCCAACAATTTTTATTTTTTATTTCATCATAAGAAAATACAGTAAAAAATACTGTATTACAGAAAATGGAATTGTTCTCATTTCAGTCTATGCCAACAATTTTTATTTTTTATTTCATCATAAGAAAATACAATAAAAAATATACTGTATTACAGAAAGTAGAATTGTTCTCATTTCAATCTATGCCAACAATTTTTATTTTTTATTTCATCACAAGAACATACAGTAAAAAATATACGTCAAATAATTTAAAAAGTTTTTAAAAAAGGTTTTCTATCTTTGTTGTGCATGTATTTCAACTTTATCATTATTCAAGACGATCATTCCATTAGATATATTTTCAAAGGCAAGAAAATAATAAGCAGAATTGTATTAAATGAGATTAAAGAAATGAAAAAATTCCAAAAACCAACACATTCTTCCTGAAAAAATTGATTAGTAATAAATCACATTTTAAACTTAAATAAGAATTTTAAGGCAAACAAATAATAGAAATTATTGGCCTTTCAAACATATGGATAATTTTTATTATTTCTTTTTTTACTGTTCTCAACAGCAGAGGTCATATAAACCCTCAGAGTGCCGGTGTTTTTGAAAAAAAAGCCCATTTGAAAGTATGTCGGGTTTGAATGCAGGGCCGCTGGATTTGAACCCGGGACCTTTACCTTATAGTGATGAACGCCGTGTCAACGCCTAAACCGTTCCGGCCACCGACGTTCAGTAATTAATTTTTATTATTAACATTGTTTTAATTGTATGTACATCTTTGTGCCTCCATGTATGTGATACGTGTTATTTATTGGAAATAATATATTTATTTACGTGAAAGAAGAGATTTATCCCCAACTACCCGGAGGAATGTCGAGTACTCTGGAGCAGTGTGAACGATTACCTAATGATCACCGTAATTGACTAGGCCCTGAGCTGAAATTAGCAAGTTCAAAAATTCGAGAAAGATAAGAAAAGAAATCCAAAGCTCAGGAAGACTGGGCTGGCGAATGCCATTGTAGTTTGCCGACCGTAAAATTACAAAAAAATTCAGGGCATTTTGTCCGGTGTCCTGTTGTTCCATTCAAAATTCTATTACTCCTCTGGATTCCGACCAAATACTTTATGAAATTGCTGGAAAGGAGGATTGTTCGGACCTTTCGTCCGTGTCAAAAAATTTGACATTGCATGATTATAAGTGAGAAAAATAAAGAAGAAACTGACAAAAACTCCTCAAACATTTTGTTTTCTCCGTCTAGTTCTAATTTTTTCCCGTAGATCACAGGATCTATTCCAAAGTTACGCGTTTTTTTGTGATTTTCGAGAACATCCTGAAGCATTGGGAAAAAGAAAATTTTAAAAGAAAAAAATTCTTTTCTCTAAAATTTGAGCTCTGGGTTTTTCAGGGTGTTAAAAATTTAATATCATCTGTGTTTCTTGATATTATTGAAATTTATTTTTCCAATAGGCAGCTCATCTCAAATTGGCCTGTACCGATGATTCTTTCCGTGTTTTTACAAATAGATTTAAAATGTTATTAAATATTTTAAAAGTTTCATTGAAATCGGTGATCCTTCATCTTTAGCTTTCATTTTTAGTTAAAATATAGAAAAATAACTGTTAGACCTGTATTAGTACTTTGAAAATATTTATTCGTCTATAGTACAAACAAAATTAATTTTGATAATTAATACACAAAATTTAATTAATTTAAAAGAAAGAGGAGTAAAGTATATTACATTGAGACCTCTTTTGATTAACTAATTGAGTAGAAATTAGAAATTTTTAACCTTTTACTTTTCAAAAAAAACTGTAATTAATTCTCGTAAACAGAAAAAACTGTAATTATGTTTTTCTCAAAGGTTTTTCCTTGTACAGCAACATTTATTTAAATATACCACCAGTAAAATTGTTGATATATACGTGAATGGCGATAAGTGTCGACAATTTCAGGTTTTTTTTACTTACCATACTCAGCAAAAACTTCGTATAAACCCTTGTCCAAATCTCAACAGTGAAGAAGTAATTTCAGGATTTCGGTTTGTTTTATTTGTCGATTTAGGTCCACTAAATTGCTTATAGACTTTAAAATTACTGACTGTAGAAAAATGTAGTTTGTGCCATCTGGAAAGACGTTAGATTTTCTGTAAGAAAACTTTACATTGCAGAATTGATGGAAATGTTCTGCATGAAAAATTCAGAAAAAAATGTTGAAATTTGGAATATTTTGCCAATGTTGGATTGGCAACTGTTAATAACTACTGGAGCTGTACCAATTTCCTCAAAAGTTCCCCATTCCATTAGCTTCAAGAGGTATACCAAACATTTTGGATTGCTCTTCTGAAAGGCCCAAAGATTTGCATTTTGTTGTAAAAAATTGTATAGATGAAGGGGGGCACGCTCAATTTTTCAAGGAAAGCCGCCTGGCTCATGAGTTTCATGTCAGTTCTTTATAGTTTGATTCAATCAGTTTGTAGTATTAGTTGACTACATTCACAGATTGGTAATTTAAAATATGTCTTTTTTTCCGAATGAACATCTTTCTGATATGCATTTCATTTACTGTTACTGCAACGGTAATGCTACTGCTGCAGGAAGAGAATACCAAGGTTGTTTTCCACATCGAGACGTTCCAACAGATCGCATCTTTCAACAACTTCATCATAGGCTGAAGGAAACTGGTTCTTTCACTCGAAGAATCAGCGAATTGATGTACATGAGTGAATCCCGAATGAATCTGTTAAAAGTGATCCCGAAACCAGTACACGTGCGTTATGTAATAGACCTTGGGGTTTCACAATGGAGAGTTTGGGTTACTCTTACCAATTTACAAGGGCCAAAAAATCAGATCGCTGCTGGCGGTCATTTCGTTAAGCAATTTAGTGGACCTAAGTCGAAAAATAAAACAAACCCAAAACCGGAAATTACTTCTTTACCGTTGAGATTTGGACAGGCGTTTATAGGAAGTTTTTTGTTGCATACGGTGAGTAGAAATGTAGAAATACCTCCTGATATTTTCGACACTTATCCCCAGTCACCCTATATATATGTGTGTGTGTGTGTGTGTGTCTATATATATATAAAGTTGCCATATTTTGTAGATCCTGCAACAAATGCACGAATCCTGANGAGAGAGAGAGAGAAAAAACATTTTCTTTATCGTGCGAACGTTTCGATCTTTATTGAGATCATCTTCAGGGCTCAAAGTGTTTGTTTTCGGTGTAAATGTGTCATTGCTGTGTGTCGTGTTGAGAATGCATATATTACACGTTATTATATGTAAACAATCTAACATCGGGATTTTATGACATCTTTCACAAGAGAAATGTTAAGGTTATTATGGATTGTATAATTGGATACACATATGGGAATGTTTACTATTTTTAGTAACTATTATAAGTAACTATTACTATTATTATTCGTAGTGATTTGGAGGTAAATCTTTACGCTGGTAGGTGGAATGATTGGTTTAATACCACAGTTCAAATGCCCCCCAAATGTCCTTTATTGTACTGCACATCAGCGGTTTATGAAACGCCAGTTTGACATAGCTGTGAGAATGTTTTATAACGTCTAGTCCGTACCAGCTGTTTTAGTCTTGTATATTTATTCTAACTTAGACTTTTGTCGATGGCGTGGTATTATTTCATCAAGAAAAAAGTTATGTGTGGGCTTTTATCATCATTTCTTTTCATGGGCCACTTGTTCAGCCAGGGTTCTAGGTAAATAGGCGAGCCTGTAGCGGATGTGAGAGGACGGGATCGTTATTAGAAGACAGTAGGTATAGCAGAATTAACTGCGAAAGTGTGAATGTATGTTTAGGGATGGTTTGGTAGATCAGCGGTGTACGTGGAACACACGATGGGCTAAGAATACTACCCTGTGGGACACAAGCCTTAACAGTATGGTAAGAGAGGAGTGTTCCCTGGCTGACTTGAAAAAAGCGGTCAGTTAAGATCGAATGATAAGGAAGTAGGTTAACGAAAGGGTGCTCTTGGGCTTTCACAGCAAACCCAGATACCAGACCCTGTGAAAGGCTTGAGCCACATCATGGAAAGCAACCCACCAGATGAGATCAAGGATACTACCATTTGGGAGACCAGCCTTCACAAAAGACGGATGTTTCGTAGTTGTCTTAAAAAAGTCGGTCAGGAAAGATCGTATGATAAGGAATTGGGTGAAGGATGGTCTTGAGCTTCCACAGCAAAGATGGTTGCCACACCCCATGAAAGTATTGAGCCACATCGAGGAAAGGCACCGAACAGTATGTTATGTGCAGCTCAAGGGAGGAAGAGATTGCGTCTAAAACATGGCGGCATTGCTGGATTGTGGTGTTTGAGAAAGCCCAATTGTTTAGATGGGAAGAATATTTTGTTCTAGGATGGGAAGAGGATTGAGAAAGAGGGTCTTGAGAATATTTCATCGGATAGGTAACAGGCTTATCAGGCAGTAGGGTGATGAATGAGGTGGTTAGGGGCTTTTGGACCATCTTTATAAAACGGAAAACTTCCATTTAAAGGAAAATGAGTAGGTTTTTATACACGGATTTGTGCGGTTAAGGTTAATCTAGGAGTTTTCTTTTTGTGAATTTTTTTGACAATATGATAGACCTCTGAAGGATGAAAAGCTTTTGGGTGAAGGGAAAGAGTAGTGTTTGGACTAATTCTTTTTCTATTATTTCTGTATCTCCAGGTTCTGACAAAGATTAAATATTAAAATAGAAGTTTTTTTTTAAATTGACTCTTAACTGATGATTGAGGCCTGAATTTAAACGTATCTTGTCCGAGTGAGCCTTTTCCCTTCGCATTATAAAGGACCGTGCTAATAAAATTTTCCTGCTAGTTTCCTCCCGGATGGTATTTGGGGGGGGGGTTGATTAACCAATTTAATAGAAAGTTCATAGCCAGGTCTAAGAGAAGCACTTATGTATGTGATTTAATGCGCTTACGCAAGTTACTGTATTGTCATTACATCTTAATTTCACTAAGAATGTTTTCCTATTTAATTCGACAAATTTTATCCACTGGCTTGGTAATTAAACATGAACGATGGTGCTTAGTTGTGACCGTAACTTTTAGACGGCCAATCTCGACAGACAATCGCAAAAAGATTTGATGCTAAAATGTGAGCTTTAAAGCTCATTACTATTTTCATTTAGTTGAAACTTTATAAATAACCTAATAAATGAAGTTTTAGTAGCGGAATGATGTTTGATTTGTGAGCCGTTGTGAAATTTCTCGTCTTGATACATGATATTGCGTCGCCCTTTGCATTTCAACCCAGGACATCAAGTTAATTAACCGCTGGACTTCGCTTTGAAATCCTCTGGCAATCTGCCTTTCCAAACGTTTTCGGATAGCTGAATGTTGCCTGGCAAGTTACGGCAGACGGCGATGCTAAACGGACAGTACGAATCCGTATTGTAAAGGGTATTTGACTTCTCGACGGTTAAAAGCTTGCTAACTTGGGGAATGGGTCTTCGTTTTCGGAATCGTAATGGGTAAAGCTCCCTCGGACGGGTAATCGATGTCTGAGGGTCCATGCTGACGTGCGAGACGTGAAAACGTCAGTCACCGTCTGTCTAATGATTGACGTTCAGCCCATAAGATTGGAGAATCGGGGTGACAGATACGGTGAATTTTAAAAAGGTTGCATACGTGACTACGTGTATCAAAATGGATAAAAAAGCGAAGCGAACTGAATCATAAAATTTATAGTGATGAAGAGAATAATTACATTTCGTCGTCCATGAAAGCAATCATTTCACTAGGTCATTTTAACAGAATGAATCCAATTATTGACAGTTTCAATAGTTTGTGAGGAGAAACCATTTTTTTCGGTTATGAGGGTTAAAAAAGGATTTTAAAATTCCTTTCCTCTACTGCGACCTATATACCTATTTTTGAACCCATATACCATACTTTGCAAAGTACACTTTTTCCTATAAATGTGTGATGATTAGTGACCGTTAATCGATATTTATTTAGAAATCGTGAGATGCGGTCTGGTGTGATGTAGGTTTCAGAAAAACATTNCGAAACGTTGGCACGATAAAGAAAATGTTTTTCTGAAACCTACATCACACCAGACCGCATCTCACGATTTCTAAATAAATATTTTTCCTATAAGCTTAACCACTTTGCTCGGTGCTTCTTCATGCACCTGTTTTGCTGTGTGCTTTACCAAAGTGGCTTGTTCCGAAACCGGGCTAATGCTTCAAATTCTCAAAGAACATGTGCCGATGGTTTTGGTTCCTCCTGAAAATATCTGTTTGTTTCTCTCTCCGTTTTGCCCATCTAAATAATTGGTAGTTAAAATTATAATTTTCCTCAAATCCTACCTGCTAAAAGAAACGAGTTTTGCCTTCCTCTTTGAGAGGTTTATGCATATCTTAGCTTGCCTCATGTTGGTGCATTTGTCCATTGGTTGTTCTTCAAGGCTGCCACTTTTTAATGACTAGTTAGACTGTTTCATTTCTTTTATACCTTCACTCCAGGAATCCGCTTTAAAGTAATCTTCTTGTGTTTTCATAGAGCTAATACGCAAATGAGGCACTCCCAGACAAGTTTGGAATTGAGCTCACTGGCGTTGTATAGTGCACTCGGCTTGAGTAGAAATGTGTGGTGATTAGTGACCGTTAATCGATAATTATTCAGAAATCGTGAGATGCGGTCTGGTGTGATGTAGGTTTCAGAAAAATATTTTCTTTATCGTCCCAACGTTTCGATCTTTATTGAGACTTTATTGAGACACACTCTCAACACGACACGCAAGAATGGCACAATTACACAGAAGACAAACACTTTGAGCTCTTAAGATGATCTCAATAAAGATCTAAACGTTGGCACGATAAAGAAAATGGTTTTTTGAAACATAATCACACTAGTCCGCATCTCACGATTTCTGAATAATTGAGAAGAAATGTTGATCGATTTAGTTCACATAATTAAGGATTCCCCTTCGCTCCATTCAGGGAGCGAGTAAGAATATCATCAAATATGAGAACTGCACGGTAACGAGTCTTTCGGTCTCCTGTTAGACATGGTAGATTCATCATTTTGTGTTTCCGTTTGTGTATGTCGAGAGTGCACACTCCATTGGATTTAGTGGTCGTTCTGGTCCTATGGGTGACAGGACTGCCCTTTTTCGGCTAGATAGTCATTTCCTTCTTTACCTTTATTTCTCGGAACCCACTTTAAGGTTATCGCTAGTATTTTCCTAGATTTAGACAAGTTTAGAGTTGAAAGCGTACGTATTTTGTCTTTCTAGCTTCCTGATTATTGGAGAGTGTGTAAATCTATGAACCTTTCATATGTTTCTTGATTATCCTGTGCACAGAGTTTCAGATTGGAAAACTGTTGAGATTACTCAAGGGGGTTTGGCACTTTTATCTCTACACGTATTCTCAGTTCCACCTTCGGTCCAACTGTGTACTATATTAGGTCCCATTCCCGAAATTTGGGATTACTTTTCTTTTCTGTTTGGTGAGGGTTCTTTAACCTACCTATTTAAACTTTGCCTGGAAACCCTGGAGTTCGTCTGCTTCTCCTTTTGCCATGTATGGGCCCATTCTGAGATGAGGAGTCAGTGCTTGATCTTGATATCTCAATTATAAATTTTTGATCTGTTCACGATCGTCCAGATCCTTCGCTGGCCTCTATTCTTTTCCATTGACCAGAACGTCTTTCCTGGCAGAAATGACAATGTTTCCACCTTCCAAACAGCAGCAAATGAGCGATTCTCTATTTAAACATGGTCTTAACCGGATTAAGTCAGATCAGTGAAACCAGCCGATAGAAGCCACTCTCTCTTCATAGTACGAGTAATTACAGAAGCAACAGGGTCCTCTCAACCGCTCGCATTCATCGCTTACATCAATGACCTTAGTCGGTATTTCACGACACTGCCTCATTAGGCCCAACCTGTCATTAAAACTTTATTAAGCTAAGTCATTTAATTAACATTCCAAAGTATCTGGCGATATTTTTCAGTGTAGATTTAAGCAACTATTTAGAATTCAAATTTGAAAGTCCTTTTACTTTTCCCATTGTTTGAGAGAAATTCCGATGGACGGACCATTGTATTCGCTGTCGGTTGTTTCGCTTCTGGCAGCCTGTTTGATTCCCCTGTTCTACCACTCGTTCACTTTGGAGTGGAGAATTGTCACTCTATTGTTTACGTCTTTCTGAAGTTTTTCCACGAAGAAACTGTGCCAACGAATGAAAGAGATGGCCTAAATAAGACCAAACGCTCTGATTTTATCGTTCTAGAACAAAACGAACAGGACACAGTTCATTAATGAATATTTTTTATAATAATCGTCGTCACTAGTCGACGCTATAATAATTAAAACTCGGTTTTATTTGATGTGTATATGACAGTCAGAATACTTAAAAACAACAACATACAATTCTTGATTAATTCGTTGTTTTTTTTTGTTTTTCTGGAAATATAGCACCTATTAAATTTATCCTCAATCGGTTCCGCAGTGCTTTCTTCAATTTGTTTAAGGTGATGTGTGATTAAGACAAGATATCCCCGTAAGCTACGCTAATCTTTTATGATCTGAAATTATCAAGTCTCGATGATGTTAAAGACGCTTGTCATCTGAAGGTAAACATCGAACTTTGGATTGCCAGAAACGTTTTCCTCAATTCTTAAAATGTTGAGTTTTTAGAAATATATTTTTAATTTAAACTTTTAATAAATAAATTACTTTCCAATTTGTAATTTAAAAAGTTTAATTTGATTTTTATAAAAGACGAAAGGGAAAATTCAAAAGGTGGGGTTGAGATGGGGAGTTGGTATCCGAGTGGATCGAAGTCACGATAGCTCAAGTGGGAGAACAGCGGCTTATTTAGCCGAAGGTCGTGGGTTCGAATCCCGCCCGTTACACTGACTTTTTATCTCAACCAATACCAATAATTGAAAAGAATTTATTTTGTCAACCGGACCACGAAACCTAATGGATTTTATAAAAGGGTTAATTTGACGGAAAATAGATTATTTATCGGCAGAAGAAAGACTGCAATTAACTTTCATCATACCATTACTAATGTGTTTTTTAATGCTTTATAAAAAAATTAATTTTAGATTAAAACCGGTATATGTAAAGTAAAAATTGTCCATTTGAAATTTTAAAAGTTTAATTTGTAGTTTAAAAAAGGGTTAATTTGACAGAAAATAGATTAATCTGATCATCAAAAGGGTTAATTTAACTGTAGAAAAAATCTATAATTACTTTTCTTATGGTCTTCTACTGCCAAGTTAGTTTATATTTAAAACGAAGTTAAAAGGAAGTTTACTTTCAATACCTCTGTCTGTCTATCTGTCTGTGTATGTGTGTAAATATGTGTGTAAATTAAATGCTTATCTATCATACCAACATTTTAGGTTTTTAATACTTAAAAAAAGGGTTAAATTGGCGTTTAAAATGGTTAATTGAAGGTAAAAAGGGGTAATTTAAAATTAAAAATGCTTGCTTTGACATTGAAAAGGTTAATGTGAAATTAAAACGATTTATTTGGTGCAAAGAAAATGTTGATTTGACGAGAAAATGGGTGAATTGGGCGGAAAAGTGCCTACATAAATAAATAAATATCCCCTTTTGTAAAGCTGCTTAGACTTGTGAACGTTGTATTCAGGGAGTTTTCAATTGTGTTTGTTGTCTTTAGTACAGTTTTTTTTCACCATGTGACAATACTGTCACCATAGCCAGGAATTCATTTCGATGATATATTATGTAAACATAAATGACTGGAAAAAGGGGTAATGGACTCCTTTTATTTCTTAATACAATTAATTAAGGTTTTAAGTTGAGATAAAAAAGTCAGTGTGACGAGAGGGATTCGAACCCACGACCTTCGGCTTGATACGCCGCTACTCTACCACTTGCGCTATCGTGACTTCGATCGTGTAATCTATTTGATTCTCGGCGACCAGTGAAATGGCCACGGAGAGCTTTAGTGAAGTATACTTCATTTTAATTCACTATTTTTCGTGGTCCGTTTGACCAATTAATATGATACAATAAATTAAGGTTTTAAGTTGAGATAAAAATTCACTAAAGCTCTCCGTGGCCATTTCACTTGTCGCCAAGAATCAAATAGATTACACGACAATTGAAAAATGGCAAAAAGGAGGGAAAATTCAAAAGGTTGGGTTGAGATGGGAAGCTAGTGCCCGAGGGGATCGAAGTCACGATAGCGCAAGTGGTAGAGTAGCGGCGTATCAAGCCGAAGGTCGTGGGTTCGAATCCCGCTCGTCACACTGACTTTTTTATCTCAACTTAAAACCTTAATTAATTGTATGATATTAATTGGTCAAGCGGACCACGAAAAATAGTGAAATTTATTTCTTAATATGGGTAAAGTATTGTTGTTCGAGTTTTAAAAATTTAACAACGCCGGTCAATTTTAGCAAGACTTAACTGTATTTAATGATCTGAGAAACGCATCCAAGAGTTTACAGTTTCATGTTCAAAGCTGTCATGCTGATCCCCTTTGATTTTAAACAGATAAAATTTAATTAAATCCTTTTTGATATTACGTAACATGTGTGAATCAAAAATGCATGTTAACGGTAAAAGTAGTGCTTTAATATAATATTTAAGCTGAAAAATACATTTATTTTTATATTAAAGTGTGAAAGGCAAGAGTTTACAGTTTCATGTTCAAAGCTGGGATGATGATCCCCTAGGTTTTAAAGAGATAAAATTTAATTTAATTCTTTTTGATATTACGTAACATGTGTAATTCAACAATTCATGTCAATGGTACGAGTAGTGCTTTAATATATTATTTGAGCTGAAAAATAAATTTATTTTTATATTAAGGTATGAAAGGCAAGATATGGAAATGATTGGGATTTTCTCGGTAGTATTTTAGGAGTTAACAAGGTCAAAAATTGTTTGTACCACGTGAATTTTTTCTTCCAAAACGGCTCGAATGTACACGTTATCTAGCGAATGTAAGTTATTATATACAGAAGACATTAAGCGGGTATTAGGATTAAATTAGGAGGGAATAAATCAGATAAGGATAGTTGGAACGTTAATAAGGCTTTCTCTAAATTAATTCAAACTTTGAAATACTGTTAACGCGATTTATAAGAACAAATATTATCCCGATGTGGGTGAGTAATTCAAATTAATTGGATTCGATTTTTTACAGGACAATTTATTATTTTAGCCTCTGTTATGTCATAATTTGATTGGGGAAATGACATTTAAACCGGGTTTGATCGGACTTGACAACTTTTCCTCACTTTCAATTTTAATTTGTTACTAGCAAGATTTAAAATCCTGTCGACCCTACCAATAATAATAAACTATTAAAATAAGTGCTGATTCGTAACCTGGATCCACTCACGAAACCATTCAGGCCTAGTTAGTCGTTAGTTCAGGCCGAAGCATTAGAAAAAAAAGCCTTTTTACTACTTTGAAGTAGAGTACATGCGGCTTCGCGAAGGTTGATGAGAGGGTTGTGAATAAAAGGTAACTTTTTCGATTCTCCCTGGCGCAGTTCAAGCGAGGGAAAGACTTTCCACTTCTTTTTCCCCGTTTTCTTAAATAATGTAATTATTATTCAACCTAAAACAGGAGAAAAAAAATCCTTTAGCGTGCCGGGGTGGTCGAGGTTTTTTAAGGCTTTTAAATATGCTCAATCATTTATCACAGCGAAAAAATTAATCATCTACATAATTAGAACTTAATTTTAATTAAAATGAAATACCTAGATTTAATGTACTTTTGAGGTAATTTACTTTTTTAAGTAATAATATAATGTAAAATGTATTTCAAGGTAGGTTCAATAATATGCAAATTTTATAATTGCGTTCTAGTAAAAAGAAAAGGAAACTATAAATTTTCCTTTAAATTGCTAATCATTAATTTATAGCCTAACTTATGTGCACTCAAAACAATACATTTCGTTTAAATTTTTTTACGAGTAAAACAGATTTTTAATCGTTTTTAAAAAGATAGTTCCTACTCACAGTAAGTTGTTTTGCAACGATCCGTATTTCGAGCCTTTTCGCTCATCATCGGGTTGAAGGACTTCTACAACCACGTCTCTCGACATGAATTGCCAAAGTGAACCCGCTGATACCTCCTCCAACGCGACTTTCCAATTAGCAGCTGATTTTTTTTAATGGCGCTCAATTTGAACGTGCGAAACGCGGAAATTATAACACAAATAAATATTATACTAGTAAATACTTAATATTATTAAATACTTAATATTATTAAATTACTATAAAAATAATAACAATTAAAATAATTAGTTTAATTATTTGGATGTTTGATATTATTTATGTACATATTTAAAATGGGAGGTAGATCAAAATCTGTTATATTATTAATGCATTTATCACCATGTTCAATTTTACATTTTTTAATTTCAAATTTCTCAAACCAATCTAATTCTTTCCCTTTGTTGAAACTACGTAACACTCTTGTATTTAGATTTGAATTGAAATTATGTTTTGTTTCTTTTAGATGGTCCTTAAATTCCGTAAATTTACTCGATTTAGGCAAGTGTTCTTTTACTCTTGTTTTTATTTCTCTACCGCTTTGTCCTATATATTTAATATCACAATCATTACAATTGAGTTGGTAAACCCCGCTTTTTGCCAAGTTGCCTACTTTGTCTTTAGGTTTTGAGAGGATGTTTTTAAGTGAACCCGTACTTCTAAAAGCTATTCTAAAACCTTCTTGTTTAAAAATTTTATTAACTTTTTCCGATAATTCACCAATGTATTGCAAACAACGGAAGCTAATGATTCATTTGTGGTGGGGTGGCTGGGTCCTATTGTTGATTCGTTTAAAGTTAATTTTTTAATTCTTTTAACTAGCTACCTATCAATAATTATTTCTTGATACCCGTTGTTTTTTGCTAAGGTTTTAATAGTTTTTAATTCTTTTTTATAGTTATCAGGTGTTAGCGGAAGTTTTAACATCCGGTCTATGAGCCAAATGAAACCAGCAGCCTTTTGGGACCATGGGTGGGAAGAATCCGCTGGTATCATAGTGTCTGTAGTTGTGGGTTTTCTGTATACGTCTATTTCTATTAGGTTGTTTATTATGGACAGTTTTAGGTCTAAAAAGTTCAAACAACCATCTTTGCCAATTTCCAATGCAAAAATTTATATTACGGTGTAGAGAATTAATTAGTTGGAGGAATTCTTCGAGAGCCTCTAATGTTCCCGACCATATGCATAAAATATCGTCTACATAGCGTTTCCAGAAATGAACATATTTAATTAATTTGTTCTTTGATTTGAAAAGAACAGATTTTTAGTTCTTTAAACACAAAATAAGAGTTGTAATAGTTGACAGGTCAGACTAGGTCGATAGATTTTTTTTCCGTCAAATTAACCCTTTTATACTTCAAATTACCTTTTTCTAATTCCAAAATAATTCTTTTTAACTTCCAAGTAGTGTTTTTTTATTCAATGTAAACCTGTTTAACTTCAAATTAACTCTTACTTTAAAGTATTCAAAAGAAGTACGAGATCCCACATAGACTCATCGATTGACATAATCGAAACCTGAAACCTTTTTTTGACAGCGAGAAGATCATTAAAGGCAAGATATGTTGCGACTTCCCCAGAGAGCAGTGCTAAGCCCTCTTCTTTTCTCATTTTACAAACCGTTACTAAAAAATTTATAAAGAAAACTGGTAATGATGATTTTCAGACTACATATTTTTTATGCTGGGAAATCTTTAACACTCAATCACAAACCTTACCTCATCCATTAGACGCTTTCTGCAATGGGTAAACAACCTTGGACCAATTTTAACTGCGAAATATGTCGCATTGGTTATAACAAAAAAAATCGGTTCCATTTTCCTCGATTACTCTTTGGACCCTTAACATCCCAACAGTATCCAGCCATAATTTTCTGGGTCTGGTAATAGATAGATAATTGTCATTGGGTCCACATGTGAAAACCCGTCCTTAGGTGTATGGGACAAGTTTAATATCCCCAAATCTGTTTAAAAACTTAGAAAGCATTAATCCAGTCTCTCTTGGAGGATGGAAGTAATTTCTTTTCAGATGTAATTGAATCTCTCTTGAAAAAGAACAGTTCAGAGCAAGCATTTAGTTGGGCTTAATGATGTCAACAACAATTTCAGCCCTCTTGTTTGAAGTGGTAACTCCACCGCACGCCATTCAAAGAAT
Organism: Cimex lectularius; assembly: GCF_000648675.2. NCBI lineage: Eukaryota > Metazoa > Arthropoda > Insecta > Hemiptera > Cimicidae > Cimex > Cimex lectularius. The sequence goes on along the minus strand of NW_019392835.1, from coordinate 878,108 downwards.
TTCCTCACATGTAAATACTTATTGAGTAGAATGGCTCGTGTCCTCTAATAAACGATGCCCTTGAGTCCCTGCAACATCTTCTGTCAACCTTTGCCCGATGTAATAGGAGGCTTAATGTAACGAGAGAATGAAGTGGGTCGACCCGAGAAATATCAAGTACTCTGAGGAGTCAGTTGGACCAGCCTTCCATATTTGTATAGGGTGAAAAAAAAATTTTAATATGTTTTAGTATAGTTTCAAATTTTTAGCTTTTTTTGGAGAAAATCTGCCATAACATTGCCATTTTTTGAAATGCGATTGCATCATTGTTTTCAGCGTAAAAAATCCTTTAAAATGATGTGTCAAGATGATAGTGTCGTATTTGAAATTTTGAATTTGAACTTGGCCTGAGATACCCTTAATCATTTTTCTCCAAAACAGGTAACGTTATAAAAAAACAATATGTTTTAGTCCAGTTTCAAATTTTTACCTTTTTGGAGAAAAATTATACAAAGTACCTCAGGGCCAGTTCAACTTCAAAATCTGAAATATGACGTGGTTCACAGTATCAGCGTTTGATGTGGCAGTTCGAGCATGAAATGTGTTTAATAACTTTGTCATTTTTTGACCAATTTAAAATGATACCATTGTTTTCAGGGAAAAAATCCTATAAAATGATGTGTGAAAATTATAGGCTCGTATTTGAAATTTTGAATTTCAACTTGACCTGAGGTACCCTTAATAATTCTTTTCAAAAAAATTACAAATTTGAAACTAGACCAAAAAATATTAAAACTTTATTTTTGTTTTTTTGATAGCCTCATTTGTTCAAGAGAAATTCACCCGGCCCTTATAAAAAGAACACCGTGTATATGGGTATTGTATGTTTTCTGTCAATTCTGTAGTTGTCAATCTTAGGTAGAAATGATGAGGCTATCATTTCAGGACATCGGTTAAGTATTTCATATAAAGACAGAAAGTCAGTAACAGATTGGCACACAAAAATGAACACTGAGAAATATATGCGTGAAAGACCAAAAAAAGAATTGCAAACAGGGAACCGGCGACTACAGCTGTTTATCGGCCCTCAACTTCCCACACAATTTTTACTTTGGGAATGTGGAAAAAATAAGACCAGTACAAGTAGTCGATAAATTGAAATACAAAAGTATATAAAACACGGCCTAGAAAAATCATTTTTTTTCTCTAGCGATTTAGTGATCCTATACGGGCACTGAATATTTTGTATGTTCCTCCATGAATACAGAATCAAGCGTTTTGAAGAATGCCCTCATTAAAATAAATTGAGGCCGGTGTAAATTAACAGAACGTGTTAACTTAACAAAACGACCAACATAAAGTTGGTTATTGGACGAGGACATTTCGTAAACATTCGACCTTCACTGGAAATTAATCGTACCGTGGACAAATAAGGGTAAAGACAGTTGAATAAATACGCAATATTATACATAGAATAAATGGTTCTGAACATCAAGTAACTGTTTTAAGTCCTTCATTTTTACAAACCAATTTAGAATATTTATGTTTTTAAACCGTGAAAACAACTCGTGGAAAATGTTTGTTCAAAACGTGTAAGATGTTCGAGGTGTTGGTATAAATGGGAAAAACAAAAGGAAGGAAAGAAAATCTTAAAGACGTGTCGTACAAAGGTTACATTTTAAGCCCTTTTCTCTCTCTCCACACATTAACTGATCCTTGAAATTAAGAGTTGGCGAGGCCCCTGGGGACGGGGGCTCACGCCTGTTTCCACACAAACGCGAGATAATGCATGTCAAGACGACCTCTCCTCAACCCGAACCTTCGCCAAATAAAAACAAGAACAGCGTAACAGCCCCTTTTCTCTTATATTTATTATGGTTTCCACGAAACTAACTTGAGATAAAAGGCCGGATAATTATTTTTTCAAAGCGAATATTCTTATTAAATAGAAGCACACAATAAGAAGTAAAAATACACTTTTTAGATATTAAAGACAATTTATTTTATTCAATCTATCTTCAAATGAAAATTTTATTCGTTTTTATTTTTTTATCTCCCCCCTACTCTCTCACTTTCTCTCTCTCACTCTTTCTCTATTTCTCTCTCTCTCTCTCTCTCTCTCTCTCTCTCTCTCTCTCTTTCGCTCGTTCTCTCTCTCTCNAGGCCTAATTTCGCGAGCCTTTGAATAAAATGTTCAAATTCTCTCTCTCTCTCTCTCTCTCTCTCTCTCTCTCTCTCTCTCTCTCTCTCTCTCTCTCTCTCTCTCTTTCTCCCTCTAGTTGATCATGATATCAAAGGGTTGTAATGTACATTATGATTAGGGGCGAGAGGTACAACCTAAGAACGTGAGCCTCGCGTTCTCGGGTCTTTCCGTTCTCAATTCCAGGTCCCACGGCAAATTTCCTAATGATCTTTCCTAACCCTTGCGTGCAAGAGGGGTTTTCAGGCAAAGCATAATAAGCCGTGAGAGCGTGGTGAACTCTCTTAAGCACAAGCTGTATTCGTGTGTTGGCTATACGTGTGGGGCAGGCGGACGGCATGTGCTCGGTCAGTAGCGCAGATGGGTTAGGGTACCCGATCTTGTCTGCGAAGACGGGAGAGTGCATAAGCAATTGAACTCCGGGGTAGCGCAAAGTGTCAAGCACTGTAGCGCGCTACATGAGATTGGTATCGTAGAGGTCCAGTCATCAGAACCCTGATGAGTACTTAGTAAAGCCTGTTGTTCGGTGGTGCCCTTGTCGGCTTCCTTTATCACAGGCAGTGTTCCTCTAGGGATTGGTTAGAAATTCCATTATAAACAGAACCGCGACCTGAGCTGATCCAGTAGTTCCGACGCTTGTAGGGTTCCAACACTCTGGGAGATAGAGTTACCTTCTTTATCTAGATAGAATAGCACGTTAGTCAACTGATGTAGTTCAGTACCGAGTGAGCGACTTTCTAATAGCTATGCACGGTCGGCTCATAGAGTCGGCCTACCCCCTTGGTAGAGCCATGAGGGGGAGAAGTCATCTTAGTTTGTGGATAAGTAGCATCTACACCAAACTTCACCGGATTAACACTGACCACTTGTGTCTCTCCGATCCTGAGAATCTAATCGTGTGATAAAGCCAGCTGTGCACGTTAAAGAACCTCATCGTCCTTCTGATGATGCTTCCCCAAATGGAAAATAATGTCTCTCTCTCATCTTCACACATTCTCTTCTCTCTCTCTCTCTCTCTCTCTCTCTCTCTCTCTCTCTCTCTCTCTCTCTCGCTCTATCTCTCTTTCTATCTATCTGTCCCCCACTCACTATCTGTCTCTAGATCTCTATCCATCTAAATAGTCGTCAATTTTAAGAGGGGTCATTTGACCAAATTAGTTAAATCATACTCTAAATCACTAACTAAAAACCTCATTTAACCATTCATTTATTTTTGTTCCAACCTCATTCATCTCTTGAGTATGTGCCAGGCGATCTTTAGGGAAAATGTCAATTTTTGTCAGGGGGTTGATGGATGTATTTTGCCGGCGATATCTCGAGTCGGCGTTGAATCGAGCGTTCATTGAACTCGGTTGAGCGCATTCGCCCTTGTTGATCTTAAATGGAAACGGTATTTTAATGTGAAGTTTATCTCTACTCGGGGATTGTATCCGGGCCCTTTACCGGCATTTTCTTTCTCAAAGGGAGGCCATAAATGTAGTCAGTGAGATAAGTCAACACTCCGACTTATCTCCGCTTAATTTCACAGTTAGAAGCAGGATTACGAGTCACAAAATCAGACTTAAACAAAAAAATTATTATCGTAATGTTTTGTAGTTGTCAGAAAACCAAAGTTATGCTGGGAAATGGAATATGAGAAACAAAATTAGTTATTCAATTTTGTTGACAAATCCGTTTATTGTGAGCGGATCACGTTGCATGTCGGGTCGTTATGCGAAATATTCAGTACGAATTGTTTCTCCAGTTTCTATGTCATATCAAGGCTCTTTCATCATCTATCCGAACGTTATGTCGTCACTTATTTTCACAATGTCATTCAGATTTGAAAAATTGGTTGTACAACTGGCATTTTTTAAATGTGAGATAGTCTACTTTACCAGTTAAAATTTTGTCTATTGTGTTCATGTTCTGCTGTGAAACCTATATGACTATATGAGCTATATGACTGTCATGTTGTCACTACCATTCTCCTTTTTCGGGAGGTGTCATCCAAAGAGAAATTTTTATTATCTGGTAACACATAGCAGCTGTACTGCAGATATTATTTGCATCTACTACCATTTATCCTTCCGTTCCTTGTACATATCTACAATTTTTCTTTTCAATACTCACTTTTTGTAAAATCAGGCGATGTGAAACCTCTAAATAAAATTCCTAATCCTACCTCCCCTAATGATTTCCATCCAATATCTAACCGCTCTAACCTTGCTAAACCCATTTAGAAATTAGTCAATTTACATGTGTTTTCTTATTTAGAAACTGCAAATCTCCTTGTCCCCCGCCAATCTGGTTTTCGTTGGGTTTTTTCACCCAATCCGTGGCCTTAAAAATCTCAATTTTTTCCATAAAACCCGTCGTATCTAATACAATATTAATACTAATATAAATTTGATTACGCCAGTAGCCAGCTGTACAGCTTATTGTACTTTATGCGTGGCTCCATTTTTTGGGGGGCTCGCATCACAGTGTGAATGGGGGCTCAAAGGTGTGCCGGTGTTCTTCCATCAAAGAAACTCATTTTTGAAGGGGGTTGGGACCAAATTCAGGGTCGCTGAGATCTGATCCCGCTCCTACCATTGATGAGCGCCTTGTCAATTTCTTTCAATCGCGGCCATGGTCCACTTTGGTGTCAAAAAAATCCAGAGGCGACGGTGGGGATCGAACCCACGACCGCGGTATCTACTAGCCGAGATTCTGACGCCTTAACCCCTCGGCTACTGCGGCCCCCCGTCAAGCCCCTTGGTGCTAGAAAGGAAAATTCAGTTACGTCACAGATAAAACATAGGGTAATTACAACCCAAATATATAACCTATGTGGGTTATGGTGCTAGAAGGGATAAATCAGTGACGCCACACGAAAATATAAGGGAGATCACAACCCCCATCAAACCCTACGTTTCTAGAAAGGAAAATTCAGTTACGTCACAGATACAACATAGGGGAATCACAACCCACATCAAACCCCATGGTGCTAGAAGCAAAAAATCAGTGACATCACACAAAAAAATAAAAGTAATTACAATCCACATCAAACCCCATGGAGTTAGAAGGGATAAATCAGTGACGCCACACGAAAATATAAGGGAGATCACAACCGTCGTCAAACCCCAATAATAATATACATAAAAAAAATAACGCTCCATCAGTTAGGGTAAAAACTGTCTGCCGTAAATTCCAACATAATCTATTGTTGAAGTAAAACGAAACGTGAGATATCTCGAATACAATTGAAAATAAAAAAACTTTGGCAATAGGGAATTTTTTGTCCAGTTTGACAGTATAATCTCCTAAAGTATAGACGTCAGATCAAGGAACACCCTGCATAGGAAAAAGGCAAAAGTGATGAAGTTAAAAGTCAACTCAAACTCCGTCTACACATGGAGCTACTCAAAAGAAACATATTTGACCAATCCGCAATGAGTCACTTCTAATGTAACCAAATGGAACACCGCGAATGACGCTACTGAAAACTGACGCCGTACCTATCGGTTGCCCTGTCACTAGTGACTGATGATGCTCAGTTTCGGGTGATTATATACGGGAGAAGTTGAAAAATTCTTGCTCCTAGATACTCGAATCTTTATTTTAGCGATAAAAGTAGAGTACTATGATAGCATTATCCCTTGAATCATCTCTGTTAACAGATGAGATTGATTTAACCTCACGAGTCGGACGCCGGAACCATTCGCGGTCCTACATTAACCATAACAATCCATTGCAATAAAACGTTTTTCTTCCAAATTATCCTAATCCTAATTAATGAGTTGATAATGATGGTGATGATGGATAAAGAAATTGGGAGGTTTTTGTTTCCAAAGCTCTTCTGGTTTATTGTACTTTCCTGTACCTTAGGTCAGTGCAAGCGAATCGATCTTTTTCCTAAGGAGTGGCTAGGTCATTGACTATCATTGCTACAATTCCTTTCTCTGGGTTTTCTCCATTGAGCGGTTGCATCGCATTCGAAGATGATCATGGGGACTGTTTCTTCCTCCTCATTGAATAACCTACAAATTGGTCATCATTGAATATACCCATCTGATGTAGATGTTTTCTCAGATGCTAGGAACCGGTCGTCTTATCAATCTGAGTTTACCTATGTCTAAGTGCAGCAGTGAGTTTGACAGTCTTGGTGAGAGTTGTTTTAACATAAATTTACAGTGTCTATTTGGTTCCGATATCCCAACAATAGGTTCTTGGTTTATATATGATCCAGTGTGTCTGTCTTTTCGTTGCCCAAAATTCGGTGTGATTTATTTACACGCGAATGCTTTAATACCTTCTTGGCAATCCCATCTTCTGAGGATTGTTTTTGCTCGTATACTATTTTAAAATTTTCTAGGGAATTAATGGCATGTATTTCTTCTTGAAATACCAAATTGTACTTCCATAACGAGTTTAATTGCTCATATTTGTTGGGCTTGTATAAAAAAAATCATAAAATATATGTAGCATACATTTTATATATGTATATTGTGATAGAAAAGTTAGGCTAACATACGAACCATAAAAGAAAAATATCGAGATATAAGACGGGAGAGATCATTTATCTGAAATAATAGCCAAGAGGGAAATTTATGAGTCGGAATAATTTCGTGTAATCGGATAAGATATAGGGTGTGAAAACGTGTGTGGGGGTCGGTAGAGGGTTGATGAGATGGGGATGGCAGGTTTTATGTGGTGTGGTTACTGACAGCCGACGAATTGAAATCCGAGACTCGTACCTCCTCTTCTTCCGATAGTATTTAATTAAAACGGACGAGTCGGAAGAAATCGGAGGCTTTGTCGCCTTTCCCTCATCCGGCGTATGGTAATGAAAGTCGAAAAAAAAGAAAAACGGCCTCGGAAGATGGTAGGCTAACGTGAAAAACGGTTCTGGGATTGGGGTCACGTACGCCGAAGCCAGCTGTGCCGGGTCCGAGACAATGAAGTAACCCTGGGTTTCACATTACTCCTCATTTCCTCCTCTACATACGCTATCGCCGTATTATACACTGCGTGCACGTATGCTTGCTTACCGAACCAATCAGTTATATTGAAGGAACTATTTCCGTTACCGCTGTGAAAAGAAAGCCAAACTTCGACTCTCAACAGTACGTGACTTGAAATTAATCTCTTGACCGAACTAGACGTCCTCTTTTTATTAGGCTCAATCTAGTTTTCATGTTTGGACAGCCTTTTCTTTTTCAAAGACGAGTCCGAACAAGCCGTAATCTACGTCAATTATCTCACTAAAAATTTTTAGTCTTGTATTTGTTATTGAAATGACATGTAGATCGATTTCTTACAAAACCATGAAAACCTCGTTTTGCAGTTGTTTAACTTCAGTTTCCAATCCGATTCGTCATAAGATCCGTGGTTCGCAGACTCAATCATTTTTTATATGAAAGTCTTTCCCTTTATCCAGTCAAAACATCAATATTCAGCTTTAAATTTAAAAATTTCAGATTTTCTTATGTTGATAAATTTTAAACGAGTTTTAAGCATCCATGAATGCAAATTCGTGAATAATGTGAACTGGGTTGTTCTGTTTTGGCTTAAGGTTGCTTTTCGTCAGAAAATTAGCTTAGTTTTAGATGAGATTCATTTTTAGTGTTCCAATTGGTTTCTATAACTTTAAAATATTTAAAAACATAACCAACTACACATCAAAATATCGAAAACTATGTAAATAAAAAATTTGGGCGACAGTAAACTGTAAATGGAGTTGATTGGCGTAAAAAAGTACCTTACTATTCTCATAAAATATGTTATAGGAACAACAACCCTCATAAAAATATATATCCCACAATTTCGGGATATATTAGAATACTAAAAATAATTTTAATTAATCCTGATACAAAAGGTACTTCATAAAAGAATTCTGTTCAGAAATAAAAAACTTTCTCTCACAGTACAACACAATATAATTTATTTAAAAAAAACCTATTCAATTAACTTAATACTAAGAATGTAATTATTTTTTGGAAAAAAAGGAAAAAAGAATTAATTATAAATCAATTATTTCAAATTAAACTGATTCAAACAGTTCGCTCATCTTCACTCAAAATGGGATTTTTCCATTATCAGTAGAATTTTTATAAAAATTGAGGTTATTTTCTGAAATCGACGCCAAAGTGGCTTAAGAATCCCGTCCAACTGATAGCCATTTTACTGGCACACACCTATAGAATTAAAACGTTGGACGATCTTTGAAGAATTTCAAAAATTCATTCGGCTGAGACAAAGGCTCTTAGAGATTGGAAAATTTGAACAAAACTGCTTCGTATAAAACACTTTCGATTGGTGGACTTGGTAGGATCGGTACTTACGATTTTTCAAAGAGTATGGTCGACCAAACCTAAGAAAAAAGTTTATCATGCACAATCAAGAAATTAAGCGATGGGGGTGGGTCAACGAAGTGCAAAAACATACAAAAAATAGGTGTTGGTAAATTGTAAATTGAGGGGAATGCCGCAAAAACATTTTTCTGGCTCACTCCGTTTGAAAGATACGATTTCTAAAAGGCACTTTTTTTTCACAAATATTACACTTTTTCCATTATTTATGAAATTTTCATCAAAACTGGGCTAGGCTTTTGAAATCTACGATAAATTGGCTTAAGAAAGGGTTATCTAGCGAACCTTTTCATTCCAACTGATAGTTGTATCGCTGTCGCAAGCCCACAAAATTTCACCATCTGTAGATGTTCTAAGAAGTTGAAAAATTCACTACGCTCTGATGAAAAAACCTTCCAGAGATAGGCATGGTTAATCAAATCTGCTTGATTTATCAATGTTTGTAAAGGTATGTTCGGTAGGGTCGGTACTTTTTTTTTGTTTTGAGAAGTACGGTAGACCAAACGTCACCAAAACAAACGTGTATCATGGAAAAACCAAGATTTTGAGAATGGGGAGCTTTGAAGTGGAAAGAAAAGACCGGGAATAGTGATTGTAATTGAAAAGTAGAATGCCGCAAAATCCGGTTTTCTTACTCACTCCGTCCAGAAGATAGATACTACTTATTTGTTTTCAACCGAAATTTTCCCGTATAAATCAGATTTTTTCATTACTTATGAAATTTTCAACAAAATTTAGGTTGTTTTCCGAAATCTACGTAAAATTATGTTAAGACTGGGTCATCTAGTAAAACCTTTCTGTAAAACTATAGCCGTTTTACTGCCACAAACCTATAAAATTAAACATTTGACGATCTTTGAGGAATTTGAAAAATTCACTACGCTGTGACGAAACTGGGATATTTTATTGAAAAATATTATCTTTCAAACCCTCTGAGGCGTTGTCAGTCTCCCTTTTAATTGGCATAATTAAAAATTCTGTCGCCAATGCGAATCAAATCTTCCCATTCCCTGAGGCCTTGGTTTTCCCCTGACGCATTTTTCTACTAGGAAGTTTGATCAGATTCTCTAGGCAGTTTTGTCATAGCGTTATAAATTTTTGAAATTCTTCAAAGATCATCAAATGTTTAAGTTAAATAAGTTTGTGCCAGCGAAACCCCTATCAGTTGGACTGAGAGGGTGAGCTTGATGACTCATTTTTCACACAATTTACAGCACAATTTGAAAACTTAAATTTTGACGAATCGGAACTAGAAATTTTTTTTTTGGTGTGATAATTTTTTTTCCTTAAAGTTTTCAAAAATGGTTAGGGTTTTTTTGTTACAGAAAAATAAAACGTAACATCTTTGCAATCAACGGAATGGAATTGGGAAGGGTTCTTGCTTAAGGGGGAAAACTTGCCCGACGCACATTTCTAACAAATAGAATAAAAACTCATAGCTTTCAGTTCTTAATTTGAAATTTAATTCACTATTTTAGCTGTTTTACCTCTAATTGTATTTTACAAATAAAACCGTTTTATTGCAAGAATATTAACTTGATTTTTCAAAATTTAAGATATTTAGAAAAATACATAAATGTTTTACTTTAATAATGGAATTGTATTACGAACCACTTTCGTTTTATTATTCTCACGTTTTACCCCAAAGTTCATAATATGAAAACGTTTTAAATTGAATTTATTTACTTTTTGTCAACTTAATATGGTGTCCGCAGGGCTTAAAACAATTTGATAGTGAACGACTCAGGTTACATGAAGATTATCCATCAGTTTAATAAATAGTAAAAGCAAGTTTAACACGCAATCATCTTTTGAAGAGTTATCGATAATAAATTTAAAAATGTAATCAGGTACAACAAATACAGCGCAAAGCATAGGAATACATTTTTACATAGTAGCATTAATTATTTAAATTCACTAATTTCGTGGTCCGCTTTACCAATTAAATCATTACAATTAATTAAGGTTTTTAGTTGAGATGAAAAAAAGTTAATGGCACGAGCGGGATTCGAACCCACGATCTTCGGCTAGATACGCCGCTGCTCTACCACTTGAGCTATCGTGACCTCGATCCACTCGGACATCAACTTTCTATCTCAACACCACCTTATGAGTTTTCCCTCCTATTTGCCATTTTTCGGCGTATCTAGCCGAAGATCGTGGGTTCGAATCCCGCTCGTGCCATTAACTTTTTTTCATCTCAACTAAAAACCTTAATTAATTGTAATAAATTATTTAAATGAATTAAATTATTTCAAAAAATTAAGTTAGCCACATACTTGCAACACTTCCTTGGAATTTTTTTTATATCAAATAGTGTTTTTAAAAGTCAGTTCTGAGTACGGCAAGTATTTTTAAAAAATATTGACGATGGTGCCTTTGAAGAAGCTAGCACATATGAAGATTAAAATGTTTGGTAATTTTTGACTTCTCGTTAATCTCTCATTCAAAAATATTTTTTATTTGAATTGTTTTGAATATCTTAGTGATGTTTAAACAATTAAAATTAATTTATTTATTTTAATTTTTTTTAGAACCTTCCAGGGCTATATGAAAGCTCTTTAATTTTCTCGTACATCCTCAAATGTTTTTCTCAAATTTGCTGCTTTGTTTGGCTGCCGTTAAGCAAAGGAATTCAGGCTTTCTTATTAGCTCCAAATTTAAATTTTTCGAAAGCTACAGAGCAGAATTTATTAGGAGGAATTCCGAGGAAATCAAGGACTCGACAATGAATGATTGATGTTTATTGTAGTTATAGCACGCAAAAGCGACAACAAATGAGCTTCAAAAGCTTCTATTGAAGTGCTACCGTGATAATGAACAATTATTTATTTTCTAAAGCATCATAAAAGGAACTCAATTTCACTTGAAAAATTAATTTGTAGATTAATTGAATTGATGATTTAGGTTAGTTATGGCTATGGAATTGTAAAATAATGTATACTTTAAGAGAGAGCAAAAATTCAAAAGAAAAAATGGCAACATCTTATTCCAAATTTCAATCCTTCTCAAATTAAAACTAGTAAATTTTGAAAGATTCTAATAGCCACAACGGTTAACAATGTATTCAAAATACTCATGTAAATTGTTTTTTAAATGTTTTTCATTACGTTGTGAGAAAAGATCCGACAATGGGAATTATTATCGTTGATGTTAGCTATGGAATAAAAATACAACAAAAAGCTCCTAAATAATAATGATAGACTAAAACAATTTTTCACGAATGTTCAAGTGAGCCTACAATTTCATTTTAAAACATATTACTCACCTTTATGAAGCGCTAATAACGGCTTTTGTAGTTTTTCGCCTCGCTCAAAAAATCAAGTTTTCACCCATAGAAGTGCACTTTTCTCGGAATGTTACGATCCGATTTGAATAATTAATTTGTAGATTAACTGACTCCATGATTTAGATTAGTTATGGTCATTGAATTGTAAAATAATGCAATTGTAAGAGAAAGAAACGTTCAAGTAAGAAAAAATGGCAACATTTTTTTCCAAAACGCAATTCTTCTCAAATAAAAAATAGTAAATTTTGGAAAATTCTGTTAGCTCTAACGGATAACTGTCTATTTATGAATAAGTATATAAACGTTTATTCGAATTAATTTATTAGAACGAAGCCGAAGGTCGTGGGTTTGAATCCCGCCTGGGACACAAATTTTTCATTTCGAAAAAAATAGTGTATAATTAATTGAGTTTATTCGAACTGTTTTATTACGTTACGAGAAAAGCACTCGACAATGGGTACTTATTATCTTTGCAATGTGTCAAAAAAATTCTAAAAGTGTCTAGTACAGTTCTAAAAGTTCTAAAGTATAATAAGGGGCGTCGGCGGTCGCAACGGTTTAGGCGTTGACACGGCGCTCATCTCGGTAAGGTGAAGGTCCCGGGTTCGAATCCAGCGGCCCTGCATTCGAACCCGGCATACTTACAAATGAGCTTTTTTTTTTCAAAAACACTGGCAAAAAAAAAAAAATTTATTGTCTATACCATCCAAGAGATCCTACAGTTTCATTTCCAGCACTGCTTACGACCCTTTCAGTTTTTGCCTTTACTGAATAATCACATTTTCACCTTTAAAAATAAAATTTTTTGCTAAATGTTTATAACCTTTTTTTTATTTAAAAAATTAGAATCATTAAGTAAATAATTTAGATTATTTATGTTTAAATAGTGGACAAAAAGTTGATGAGAAAAAGTTTCTAATTAGAAAAATCGACAAATCTGTTTCAAAATTTCAAATTCTAATTAATTTAAAATTCCTATTTTTAGGAAATTTTTAGTCAGCCCAAACTCTTCGTCACGTTTACTGCGACACGCTTATGAAAGTTTACCAATAGAAAAGGTCGGGCTTGTCTGGTCTTACAAATATTACCACAGAATGACAAAAAGACAAATGAATCCATAAATGACAAAAAGAAGGAAAATTTAGAAAACTATAATAGACACAATAAATTAGAAGGAGGCCAAATGCTTTCTTCCTTGTATGTTGGTCTTTTCGTCCTTAAAACTATAACAATCCAGATTGCCCCTAAAGGAAAAAAGATTAATAATAAATTTTTCAATTAATTAATCTTAAGGTATTGGTTGAGATAAAAAAGTCAGTGTCACGAGCGGGATTCGAACCCATTACTTTCGGCTAAATGCCGTACCACTTGAGCTACCGTGACTCAGATCCCCTCGGACACTAACTTCTCATCTCAACCCACCTTTCGAATTTTCCCGCCTTTTTGCCATTTTTCAAATCTCAACCAACACCTTACATAAAGATTAATTAATTGAAACATGTTATTTGGTCAATCGGACCACGGAATTTAATGGAATCAATAATAAAAAATATAAAACGAACAGAATATCTTAAAAAACTTCTTCCATGTATGTTCAATGAAAATTCCACGAGTTTTTCGTTAAAGAGAAAAATTAATTGTGCTTTGTTTTCCCCCCTTTTTTTGAGAGATTTTGTTTTAAGGGGGAAAAATATATTAAATTTGTAGCTCTGTAAAATTCTATATGGGATTTTGTCGATAACCCTGAGGCTAATATTAACTAATATAAAAAATGTATTTCTATGGACCTATTTGGAAAGGAGAACAGAGAAAAATATTGCAACCGGGTTTACTATGTTTGTAAATTCTTGTACACTGTTCACGTCGGATTTGATTCCATCAGGAGGATCGGGTTGCCGTCAAGGTTTACCTCCTCCTTCCCTCCATATGTTCCTCATATGGTGTAGGTATCCGAGTACGTGATATGATTAATACGTACGCACATGTTATACTACGCTTGGCTGCTATCGACGGGCCCACATTAATAGAATCTCTCAACCAGTCGCACACATTTAATCTCCATTCTCACTTGTCCCTCAGGTCACGCTCTGGTTAAACTCGTATTAAATTTGTTTAACCGGGGCCTATTTAAAACACGATTGACAATGGATTATCGGACTTCTATCATGCCTGTATCAAACGACCTGTGCTAATTTTAAATATACGTTTTTTGAGGTGGGCAAGGGTTGGATACGATTTCTAAAAAAAATTTCCTCCACTGCCACCTATATAGTTCAATTGTGGAACCTATATAAATTATAACCATGCCTTGGAATAATTTGTTTATAACCTATACCTTCCTCGGCGGCTCTTCGAACATCTTTTTTATTGTGTTCCATTCTGGCTTGTATCGTAACCGGGCTAATGCTTCACATTCTCAAAGGACATGTTCTTCTCTGGTTCATCCTGACAAAATCGGCCTCTGCTTTGCCCATCTTTTTAGGTGATAGTTAAAATTATAATTTTCCTCAAATCCTATCTGCTAAGTGAAAGGAGTTCATTCGCTTTCCTTTTTGAGAGATTTATAAATTTTTAGCTTGCCTCATACTAGTGCTTTTGTCCATTGCTTGAGCTTTTCAGGACTGCCACTTTTTCCGCTAGTTGGTCAGTCTGTTTCATTTCCTTTTATGCCTTCATGTCCCGGAATGATTCTACCAAAGCAGTATGTCGATATTATTAGTTCCTACCTAACTGGCAGTCAAACAAGAAGATCAACATTCAAAATGAAAAACAATAAATGCAGGAGGGCCACAAGGTAGCATATTAGGTCTACTTCATTACTCGTTATACTCCATTGATTTTCCTAAAATAGATGGAGTAAAAATTGCAACCTTTGCAGATAACACAGCGGTGATATCAGTAGGACCGACCACCAACCAGTCAACCAAAATTCTTCAAAATGCTCGTAATAAGATAAACGAATGGACAAAAAAATGAAAAATCAAGCTGAATCAACATAAAATAGATCATCTAATCTTTACAAACAAAAAAGTGGACCATGTTTTCTCGCCCCGCAATCGATGGAACTACTATACCATACAGCGATACAGCTAATTATCTGGGAATGACCTTAGATGCCAAGCTGAGGTGGAAAGTACACGTGAAGAAAACAAGTACAAAATGAGGTTTAAGGTACAGGTTGATAGAACGCTCCAACCTTGCTCAACAAAATAAAATTCAAAACAAAAAAAAGTCCTATGTGGACATATGGTATTCAACTATGGGGTTGTACCAGTACCAAACACAGCAATATCAAAATCATACAACACACTACAAAATAAAATCTTACGTAACATGGTCAATGCACCTCGGTACGTAAGGATAAGACTTACGTAGGGATCTTAAGAACCCAGAGGTCACAGCGGAAATACAAAGATTTGCCTCCAAACACCAGTCTCGCCTCAGCCAGCACGAGAATGTGGAAGCGACCAACCATCTACATAACCGAAACATGGTCAGAAGATTAAAAAGGACATAGCCATGTGAACTTGTGTAGATAAAAATGAATAGTGAAATGTAAATCTTATTGTACCAATGGGTTTATAAGAACGTAAACATTTATTTATTCTATATACATTATTTTACAATTAATGGTTGGTCTAATAAGACCAGTTTTAATCAATAAATTTAATTTTTCACTTTAATTTTTTGTGTTTTCCCAAAACCAATAGGCAATTTAGGCACTCTATACAGGTTTATAGTTGACATCAGACAGAATTGACAGGTGCACATAGCATGGGTAGAAAGTTTGTACGATTTGGTCTACTTAATTAAGGACTCTCCTTGGTTTCATATAGAGAGCGAGTAGGAATTTCATCAAATATGAAAACTGTGCTGTAACGAGCCTTGTTGCTTGTTGGACTTGGCAGAAAACTCATTTTGTGTTTCCCGTTGTGTACATCAAGAATGCACTCTCCGATGCACCTAGTTGCAATTCTGGTCACGTGGTTGACCGGGCTGCCACTTTTTAGGCTAGTTTGTTAGCCTGTTCATTTTTTTAGTACCTTCATGTTCTGGAACCCACTTTAAGGTAATCTTGTTGTGTTTACCAATTGTGATAAGTTTGGAGTTGAAAGCATAAACATTTAGTTGATAGGTTATAAACCTCTTAATAGCTGCCTGACTATCTGAGAGTTCGTAAATCTGCTCACCTTGCATATTTTTCTTGATTAACTTCTCCAATCCTCTCCAGTCCAAGAGGCTTTTCTAGCGTACGCTTCAGCTCTTTTACCCCTACACCTATACTCTGCGTATCATATCCCTTGTGTGAAACTTGGGGCTACATTTCTTCTAATAGTCTCTGTTATCTAAGACCGCTTGGAAAGTGTAGTCAGAGTTGAGTTTTTCTCATTTTGTCCGTTACATTTGCAGTTATCTCATTTATTTTAATTTTGTAAAAGATTTTCTGGTGGCTCCTCTGGCAATTGTTGTTTGCCCTTATTTCCTTGCATGTCAGGGTTCCGTGGAGCTATGGTTTCAATTGTGAATATCTCTTAGACGTAAACACACTTAATCCTATCACAGTGCAATTTATAAGGGCCGCCCAAAGTCCTTCCACAAACCACTAAAAGGAGGAGGAAAGAGACTTCCCCACTGGAAGAAGCCTGTTGGGTTTGCGCTGGACTAGAGGCTTTTGGTTGGTTTTTTTGGTGAGAAAGCAGCAAAGATGAACCTATTTTCATCTAGCGCGAATCATCACGCAAGTTTTTCCATTTTAACTTGTTTTTCGTTGGAAAAGGATTTTTTTATTTTTTTTTTAGATTTAAAAAAAAAAAGGTCAAATTGTCAATTCCAAACCGACGACCTTAACTTCAAATTTTGTTAATTTCTCAATATAAGAATTGTTTCCTTTACAAAAAAAGGTCAAATTGTCAATTCCAAACCGATGACTTTAATTTCAAATTTTGTTAATTTCTCAATATAAGATTTTTTTATTTATTTTTTATTTTTTTTATTTTATTTTTTTTTTAAAGGACAAATTGTCAATTCCAAACCGACGACCTTAATTTCAAATTTTGTTAATTTCTCAATATAAGAATTGTTTCTTTTTTAATATTCTTTTGTTTATTATTCATTCATTTATCTAAACAAGGAAAAGATCCACTCCCTCGGGGAAGGACCAAACAATAATCCTTAATTCAAAACAAGGATAAAACAGTTTTCAGTGTTTACTTTTTACTGAATTTAAAATGCTTATTCAGCCTCATTTGAATTCTGAAACAAAAAATTGTTTAGTTTTCATCTTTGTTTTCTTAATTTCAATTTTAAAAAGTTAAAAATTCCATTTAGTGATGATGATGTTGCGTGTGGTGTGGCATTTATTGATGATGGACGTTCCATCAGGTATGCGGCTAATGCCACCGGAGTTCCCTACGAAAGTCGGCGAGACACCGTTAGTCGTTTACGAGAAACAGTTCTATGGGTCCTACCATAGAAGGCGATTCATCAGGTCCAGGAAGCTCATGGTTTTCCAAATTTCTGAACGCGCTGCTCGAAGAACATTAAATCAGTTGGAATGACGGCTTTTCGCCCCGGAAGAGATCCAGAATTGGCTAGAGCACACAGAGTTGCACGGCTTGCATTTGGACGATTGGTCTGCTGTCTTTTTTACAGATGAGTGTAGATTTGCTCTACGATCTCCAGTTGGGCGTGAACGAGTATAGAGAAGGCGAAATGGAAGGTACGAAGCTTGTAATTTTTCCCACAGCCAACCTTTTTAACGACGCTCTGTGATGGGTATTTCAAAGGAGAATCGCACAGAGTTGGTTGTTGTTCGTGGAGGGTCTTTGACGGCCACACTCCATGCGGATGAAATTACGGAACATCATGCGTTGCCTATCCTCTATGAAATCAGCGACAATCCTATCCATGCTAATGCACGATAATGCCCGTCCACATGTCGCTCGCTTAGTACAAACGTACCTTTAACAGCATAACATCAGGGTCTTAGCCTGGCCAGTCCGTTCTCCATGAACCCCATCGAGCATTTATGGGATAACCTCAATAGACGAATAAGAGCACGTCCATCACTTCCTGATACACTCCACGACCTCGAAATGTCTCTTCGTGAAGAATAGGCTAACTTCCAGCAAAGAGACATTTCCAGACTGGTAGCAAGCATGCCGAGGCGTCTTCGAGATGTAATTAAGGCAAAAAGGAGGAAATACGAGATATTGAAATGTTAATTAAAAATCTAAAACAAAATTAAAACAAATTTTATCTGTCCGTCTTTTGTTTTCATTTTACTTTTTCCTTAGCAATTTATATAATTTTTTTAGACAACGTCTCAATTACTAAACGTTAAAAAAGTGAAACGTTGATTAATACATAAAAATATATACAAATCAAGTTATATTACAAGTGGGTGGAATTTTTTGTCTGCCAGTTTATAATTGGATTGGACAAGAGCGACTTACTTCGAGTTAATGACTACTTGGCGCTTTCTTTCTTAGGAATTGTAACTAGAACTTCGTTGAAGTGGTCCTGTCGTAGTTTGATTACTTCCTTGACGGTTGAAATGCTCACGCTGTTGTGTAGTACCAGAGACTTAAACTACCATGGATGTCAAGAAACGTGAAATTATATTTTGGACTTGAGTGATGAGAGGTTTCGGTCTGACGGTCCCTTGTGAGGCTGTTCAGTTTGATTGATTTATTACGTATGAGTTGTTTTCCATTTCAATTCTAGGTTTCCTTATTTGAGTACGATTTAAATTTGGTTCAGAAACAATAGTTTTTTTTAAATATATTTTACAAACTTCAGTAAGTCAGCTTTGATGATGACGGATAACAGCAGTGTTTATTTTATATTTTCAGGTAAGAAAGACATTTACCATCGTAATTGATAGCTTTTTACCAGCCAAATTATCGCATTTTAACTTTAAATGAACCAACCTGTTTAAATAAAAATGAAAGATTCTAACTTCAAATTAACACTTCTTAATTTAAAATTAACTATTTGTAATTTCAAATTAACCCTTTCTATAAAACAGGGGAAAAATTGGGAAAAGATACGGAATATAAGCTGTAAAATAAAATGCATGTAGATATTTTAAGGAAGTAGAGGTTTATTTATGGCTTTTTCCGTCAAATTAACCCATTTTAGTTTCAAATTAATTACAGTTAATTAAGGTTTTTAGTTGAGATAAAAAAGTCAATGGCACGAGCGGGATTCGAACCCACGATCTTCGGCTTGATACTCCGCTGCTCTACCACTTGAGCTATCCTGACCTCGATCCACTCGGACACCAACTTCCCATGTAAGCCGCACCTTTTGAATTTTCCCTCCTTTTTGCCATTTTTCAAACGTGTGTAATCAGGATTCGATTCTCGGCTTTAGTGAATTATGGAAAACAGTGTTGGATCCAATATTGAGCCTTGTGGAACAGCTGCTATGATTGTTGTTTATTTATTTATTTGTAATATTGGACCATCGCCTCACCCCTCTTTTCGGTGTACAGCAAATTAGAAAAATTCGAAATGAATAGGGCAAAGAAAAAACTCAGGTGACAATTCTAGTTCCTAGGTGCTTTGGTAGTTTTTGTAACGTCATTTTTTTCTAATTTCTTAAAGCTGTTAATTTTTCCAGTCGCCACATTAAAAGTTTTAGTTTAGTCATTATGTAAGGTATTGGTTNTTCATAGAAGGAACTTCTTTTATTTATTTCATGTAAATTATTCTTAGGGGACATCAGTCCCAGAATAAAGTTATTTTTCTTCTTCTTCTTCTTCTTCGTCGCCTCGCAAAACTCTTCCAATTGATAAATAACAAATTAGAAAAAATCCACCTGTCAAAAACAATTGGAAACTTAGCGTAAGCTCGATTAAAAATTATTACACCTTAAAACCTTAAAGATCAACAAAAGACGACTATAGGGATAAAAAAAATTTTAAATAATTTACGCGCTCTGGTTAAAAATAAAACATTTGATGCCAGGAACGAATAAACATTTATAAAACAGATCATTTACAATTTAATGTTTTTCGACGTGGCGTTCTAACAGTTAAATTCCCCCATATTCGACATGGGACTAAGAAATTCCCCTTAAACACAATTTCGTAATTCCTCGCCAATAAATGGAACATCTTGTCGGCTACAAAGGAAATGTCGTCTTTGTAGCTTTCACAAAATATTTGTTGAAATGCTATTTGTCTTGTTTCTACTCCAAATAGTCAGCATACATCAGTGGCATGTGAAATATTTTAAGCGCATAACATCTCTTTGTACAAATTTAATGACCAACTTTTAAAAAAAATATTGTTTAATATTTCCTTTCTTAGAAAACATAATAAACGGAAGTAATCGATACGATTGATTATTAAAAAATATCTATTTGACGAAGAAAAACAAATAGGTTTAATTTTACCTTTATCCTAGTTTTAATGTTTTTGTTGAGTTAACCTAATTTTTTTTATTTACTCACAAATTAAGGTAATTAATATTGTGTGGTGACCGTTAATCGATATTTGTTTAGAAATCGTGAGATGCGGTCTGGTGTGATGTAGGTTTCAGAAAAACATTTTCTTTATCGTGCCAACGTTTCGNAAATGTTTTTCTGAAACCTACATCACACCCGACCGCATCTCACGATATCTGAATAACTAAAGATCGAAACGTTGGCACGATAAAGAAAATAGGTTTTTCTGAAACCTACATCACACCCGACCGCATCTCACGATATCTGAATAACTAAAGATCGAAACGTTGGCACGATAAAGAAAATAGGTTTTTCTGAAACCTACATCACACCAGACCGCATCGATTAACTGTCACTAATCACCACACATAAATATTAATTAATATTTAAAAGTTTTCGGTTAACACATTCTACATAAAATTTTAAAAGAAACCCATTGGCCAATTAATAAAATCACCATCAATCCTAAGATTTTTGAAAAAAAAAAAGGTATTATACCTGGAGTATTGTTCCACCTTGGTTTTGTACTCATTAAGGATCCATTTTTAGGCGTATCCATTTTTTTTGGCAAGGTGCTAGCCCATTGAAGAGATACATGCAAAAATTGATTTTTATGTACATTGCCCATCAAAAAAAACTGCCCACCGGGTTTTTATTGATGGGCACTGTATGTACATTTTTAATTTTAATTGTAATTACGTTTTATACGCTCTTTTAAGAGCCTAATTATATTGTATTAAAAAATCACAAATGTATTTTACTTTACATGGTTATATTTAATACTGTCTTCTAAATTTTTTAACGCTTTAAAGAAAAAATTAATTTGATGTAAAAAAGGTAAATTTGAAGTTAAAAGGGGTAATTTGAAATTGAAAAACTTTAACTTGACTTTAAAAATAGTAAATTGGAACTGACAATAGTTAATTGGAAGTTTTGAAAGCGGCAATTTGATATCAAAAGTTATCACTTCGTTAAAAATGCTAAATTTGAAATAAAAAGATTAATTGAAAATTAAAAAGTGTTAATGTGAAATTATAAAAGGTTATTTTGAAGTTGAAAAGGGATATTTGAAATTTATAAAATGTACCTGAACGTTAAACCTGTTATATTTAAAATTAAGAGAGGTTAAATTCCATTTAAAAACGGTTAATTTGACGGGAAAAGCTATAACTTGTGTGTATAACAGGTGCGAAATTAATTAGACAGTTTAGAACATAAAATAGTCTTTCATCCTAATTAATTAGTGAATGGTTCATTATTAATTTATTATATTAAAAACCTTCATGTCTCATTCAAATCTAAGTTTTTTAAGAACATATTGAACAGTTAAGGAATAAAAGTAAAAAAGAAGCTTTTTTTTAAAGAAATGAACTGGCTTTCTTTAAATGAGGGCCCATTTTTAAAAATGGTTAATGGTCGGTGATTTATACATCTCCCTGATTGTAGTGGTAGTTGCATTCACTTTCCTAGCCGCCCATATCACATATCTCGCAAGAAATGGACCGTTAACTTCTCGTTTCTGTAATAAATTACTAACAGAAATGCTCTTGAATTCGCGCATAACAAATGTAACATCGAAAATATCGAGGCAAATAAAGAAACAGAAATCCAAAGAGAAGGAGAATAGATGGCAGTACTGCGAGTCTTTCTTCATACGTTGCCAGTACCGAAAGTAAATAGTTAGGCAATTTTTCGTTTTCAGGCTTAAGTCTGTTTTTCATTAGCATATGTCTTTTTGCAAAATTAAAACGGCATTAAGGGAACAAACAGTTTTCCGTTCCATTTTGACATTGGTATGAGTGAATTCGGAACAGACTGCTACAAAATTGTTAACAAATTAATATAATTAAAGTGGCTGTCATTTATCAATGTGTCCGTTATGGTGTATAACCAATACTGTATGATATCTGACTAGTGCTTAGCCTTTAATATGTTGCGTCTATGACTTCTCGAATTGACCCTACGGCCAAGAGTTATATAACTCACGTAGCACTTCGGAGAAGGTTATGGCAACATCTTTTACAGTGGATGCGTTAGGTTTAGCATTTTTTTTTTTTATTGTGGAAGGTATGTTTTGTTAGGATTGATATTTGAAACCATATTCTCACACCATATTATTACAATATTTAGGTTGCATTGGACAGATTGTCATCAAATTAACCCTTTGTAATATCAAATTAACCTGTTTTAACTTCAAATGGACCTGTCTTGAATAGTTATTTTCCTCGAGATGAAAAATTAAGGCACCACCCTTAACTTTTAATGTATTTAGGATTTTTCCTATTTCGCATGCCAAAAATAGGTTTGGTTGTAAACGAAAGACAGAAAAACAAAAGAAATGTTACCTTCTTCTTGAATTCTTGAAAAAAAAACACCTTATAAAATAAAGAAAAAAAAGAAAATTCAAAAACAAATAAATTGTAAACAAAAATATTTATTTGGAAATCGTGATATGCGGTCTGGTGTATTGGAGGTTTCAGAAAAACATTTTCTTTATCGTGCCAATGTTTCGATCTTTATTGAGATCATCTTCAGGGCCTGGGATTTACAAACATTGTTTACATATAACAATTACATTTTGGATGTGGAAAAGTGANAAAAAGTGAATTTATACAATGCTATATATTTTTTTTTTAATATATATTCAATCAAAGTATTTCAAAAAAACTTTGTGTCTCCTTTAATACGGAATAATTCCAAGTGTGACATGACTTACATCCGTTAAACACCTTCTCTTCTTGGAAAATATTTATGATAAAATCCCGAGGATTCTTTCCCATTCAACAAGAACAGCCGTTTCCAACTCTTCTAGGGGACCTGGGTTTCGCAGACGTACTCGTCGCTCATGTAGGTCTCAAATGTGTTCGATTGGCATCAAATCTGGACCTCGAGATGTCCACACCCACTCAATTCCCACCTCATTCCGGTAGTCATCCGCAATACGTGCTCTATGGGGGAGATTATCCTGTATTAGCAGAAATCTCTCACCAACGTGGGGGCAAATGGCACTGCGTCTGTCTCCTAAATGTCTCTGCGATCTTCCTCGCAGAACAGCCAATTCGATGCGGGCGTCCAAGTAAATGCCCCCTCCCCGAAGATCAATTGAATGACACCTCAGAAGCGTACTTTCTTCTGAACGTCTCCATAGGAAATTACGCTCATCTGAAGATTTGAGGACAGCTCTCAGTTCATCTGTAAAGAGAACTCATCCCTAATCTTCTAATCTGAAGTTAATAAAGCAATTTGACAGGAAGAAGCCATAACTTTAAACAATGGTGCGAAATTCATTCTTTAGGGTTGAACGTAAAGAAATGTTCTATGGCATGGTATCCTAGCGTTAGAAGTGTTGATAACACCCCTCCTAGGGGGCAAGTTTGTTTAAATATTATTGTTTCCAAAAATTCGCAGAATATTTTTTCAAAGTTTAATTCTTGTACCGATACTTGTATACCTAAGGATACCGTCCACACAGAAAAAAATGAGGCCAGCTTAAAATATTTTAAATTATTAAATCAATGTAGTCGCAAAAGTTTGTTTCCGTCCCTTTTTTTTCTTTTAGTCCATCCTCCGTATACGTTTTTGCCGAATTATAATTTTGGGAATAGAGACCCCTTATGAATATGCACATTGTATGAATATGTGAATCAGATATAATTTTTATTTAATTTCACGCCTCACTTTTAAAATTTTTCCATCTTCAAAGAAAAATCGTAGGAAAAAATGGACTTACGTTATATTAAAAATGGATGTATAATTATTACAAAATTATTACAGTCACATTTCTCGCTGTCGCGACTAAGAAAGGAAGAGGGATGTTGAACACATTTCCACTATTACAATAAATTAGTCCCGCGCCCTTTCTTCTGGTGACGAATCGAGTGCATTAGTTTAAATTGTTTAGCAACTTCAAATTAATTCATCAAGGCCCTCGAACTAACATAAGTGTGAGTTTCCACTGCATTGATTTTCTTGTTATAAAATAACAACATCCACCGTTTCAGCGGATTAAGAGGTAGTTAAGGTGAGAGGTTTACATGGCGATAATCATATTTTATTTAAATTTAAACTTATTTAAATCGTATTCGTGCAATTAACCTTATTTCTAATTTTTTTTTAGCTTGAGGGCCGACTAACTACATTGGGTATCGCCTGCCCTCTATTTATTACCTTTGCATTTATTTTCCTATGTTTCTTCCTTTTTAAGCCTACTAATTTCTTTTACTGATTCCCCAGTCGAGACATGTCTTTTGATAACAAACTCTCTCTTTTCTTTATCTTATTGCTTGCCTTTCTGTACCTCAGGGCCTCGTTAGTTGTAGATGAAATAACACAAAAACATAGAAAGAAGGCAAAAAGACATTATGGTTAGTATTCAAACTACCGAATAGCACTCGATATTCCCCGGGGTAATTAGGGATATGCCTCCTCCATTCACGCTAATAAATTGCATTCACGCACCAGACTTTGTTCACACTACCCCAGAGTACTCGATATTCTCCGGGATAATCGGGGATAGGTCCTTCTATTCACGCTTACAAATTACATTCACACACCAGATTTCGTTCACACTACCCCAGATTACTCGACATTTCCCGGAGTAATTGGGTAATTGGAGATAAGCTCCTCTATTCACGTTAATAAATTCATTCACGCATCAATTTAGTTCAAATTATCCTACACTACTCGATATCCCTCAGTGTAATTGAAGATAAGTCGCTCCATTCACGCTAATAAATACATTCACACACAAGGCTTAGTTAACAATGTCCCAGAGTACACGATATTCCTCTGGGTTAAATAATTTTTATAAAAAACTCCAGGTTGGGTTTTTGTAGTCCAGTTTACCCAAAATTTAAGTCGTAAGACATTATATATTCTTTATTTATTTAATCAACAGTAAAGTATTATTACTGGTTTTCTTGTTTCTAACTTGTAAATATGTATATACNAATATAATAATATAATAATAAAAAAGTTTAAAAAAATGTTGAGTAATTAATATGATAGCGAGATAGCCTTCCATTCACTCCATTCTCGCAAATAAATGAATTTGTTACAATAAAAAACATATAGCACTTACATGAAGGTATGAAGATTTAAAATTAAAAATGTATACGGCCCTAAGGTATGGATCATCGATTTGTATCAACTGTCATGCCTCGAAGCAGCGTTTAGGTCTTTGGAGATGCGTATTTCTTTCTTTGCAGGATGTACTAACAACCGTGATAAGTTCTCCCCACAATGGACACATCCGTATCTCACCCCCATAAGAAGGTGTCCAGGTCTGATCTTGGTATGACCTTTCCCCTTCTAGACGCAGAGTCTGCAGCCCAGAGGCCGATGTCATTTTCACATTTATGTAATTAATACGTTTTCTTTCTTTCCAGCTGATTCTCTATTCATTTTTGCATTAGCAGTCGTTATTTGTAAATCTGCTGTACGTACAGAGTGATGGAGTCGTGTGGTCTCAGTGTGGTGAATTTCGCCGCCTTATCTGCTGGTTCTTTCCCGGTTATGCCAGATTGACCATTTTCCCACTTTTTTTTTTTTGCCTTATGAACTTTGCATATTAGCCATGTCGAATTCTTATATATGTTGTTCAAATTGGGGGTTATCGGGAAAAAAGGGCCAGAGGCGACGGTGGGAATCGAACCCACGACCGCGGCGTGAGAGTCCCTCATGCTAACCACTCGGCTACCGCGGTCCCCACTTACTTATTTTAGGTTTCTATTCCCGTGGGAATAAGCTTTTTTTGGAATGACAAGTAACAATTTAACTGATTGATGTAAGCCTATGGTTTTGAGCACAATTAATCGGTGGAAAAAAGCAATGGGCAAATTTTGTCACCCGAAGTAGTCGAATACAGCAATGAATGGGTGTTCTTTTTACAACGACTGTCGTTTTTCCTAACCCATCTCTTTTTATTTACCAAACACTGAAGGTGATGGAATGTTGAAACCGCATTAACTTTATGACGATAAGGCCAGCCCCCACCATGGACCGGAGAGCGTTGTCGGAACAGGACCACTTCGTGGCGAGCGGCCAAAAAGTGAGAATCGCCCTGCCGTTTTTATTTTGGAGATTTTTGCGGTTACCGATCTAATATTCTCGTCTGACATCCACCTGTCTACCCCGGAGGAGAGCTACCAGTCCGAGGAAGCGGATTCGACGAAGGCCGGCAAGGAGCTCACCGGGTTCGTTGAGTGTGGTGGCTGGACGACTCCCTTTTTTCAGGGAGGTGTACGATCAAACAAACATAACAAAAACTATTCGTTCAAGATTTAACGAGGAAAGAAGTTTATTTTGTCTTATCTTTTTTTAATTTAATAATTTGCACGAGAACTCATTTGTTTTGTAAGAAGAGTACCTATTGGAATTATATTATTTTCTCCTTTTATTTTTATTATTATTTTAACTTCTAGTCTCCTTGTGTCATATCGTAACAACTTTTTTAAACATTCTAAGCAGTATTCTCTTAAATTGCGGCAAATAACGTTCAGAATTTATGTGATTAATTTACTTCGAAGTCAATGCTTTGTGGGTTTTCAGTGGGACGAAGCCTGTTCAAAATTAATTGAATTTTTCTTCCAGAACACAAATGTACTTTATTAAAAGTGAAAAAAACTTCTTTCCAGTTATTATTTAAAATCGGTCAGATTAAGGTGTGAACATATCAAATTTTACGACTTTTTATTTACAATAAGACTTTAATTTACCTTTATACTTTCATGTTTCGAGAATGGACTTTATTGTTTTCCCCCTGGGTTTCGTGGAGTTAAAACCTGACCCCGGGCAGGTTTCGAATAAAAACAAAGTTTTATCAGGTCCTACGGGAGCTCTGGTAGCAATTGTGCAATATTTCTGATCGAAACAACAAGCTATTGCGGAACGGAAATTTTTTATTTTGTTATTTACAATTTCTTATCCAATAAAAGATTTAAAAATTTCATTTTACTTACATACACAAGCTTGTTTAGAAAGATAAAAATTTGCTTAAAATAAAATAATTTCGGTCATACAGGGTGGCTTAACGTCTAAGACGTCATCGCACACTATGGTACAAACTATTTTACACGACATTATGATCACATCGCAGAAATCGATTTTTGTAGGGAAATATAAAATGAAAAAGGGAGTTGTAAACGTTTGAAAGAATGCCGAAACAACCGTCGGTTTATATTGGATTCTTCCTGGATGGATGGATCTGTGAGTGGAGAGGATTTGTCTGGAATAGAATCGAGAGCAATAGATTAACCCTCCGGTGTGGTGTGATAGTGGTGACTTTATGGATGCATGCACTCCGCCCATTTCCTGTGAAAAAGCATCAGGCCGGTCCATTGAAATCTTTTTTAATTTTCCTTTCCACTCGTTACAGTTAAATGCCGGGATAAATACCTTTTGAGGCGGTTTTAATTGAATTTAGGTGGAGAATAGGCGATACACGGAACGATGAGTTGCCTTTTCAAAATTGGTCACATCAGTCACAAACGTCTGACCACTTTAATAAACATTCTTTCATAGTTTAATGGACTACATTCTACGCCAATGGTAGTTCGACGATTGATTGAAATCTTTTTTAATT
Source organism: Cimex lectularius (assembly GCF_000648675.2). NCBI lineage: Eukaryota > Metazoa > Arthropoda > Insecta > Hemiptera > Cimicidae > Cimex > Cimex lectularius. Next base: position 850,269 of record NW_019392835.1, on the reverse strand, counting down.
TTCCTGGTTAATTAGGTTAAATGAGAGGTTAAATTTCAGGTCAAAATTGATCAGGAGAGGTCTATAATTATCATTTCAATTGATCCAACTGTAAAAAAACCGTTTAAATCCAATAGTAATTTCTTACCGTTTTAAGGGATAAAAATTTACTAAAAAAAATACTAAACTGAAAGACCATGCGATAGTGTAATATTTACAAAGTAAGTTGACAATTATAGGGGGCGTCAGTGGCCGCAACGGTTTATGCGTTAACACGGCGCTCATCACTGTAAGGTGAAGGTCCTGGGTTCGAATCCAGCGGCCCTGCATTCGAACTCGACATACTTACAAATGGGCTTTTTTTCAAAACACCGTCATCCTGAGGATTTATATGGCCTCTGCTGTTGCGAACCCTCGTAAAAAAATTAAATTTAAAAAAAATTATTAGAGATGTCGTCAGAAAAAATTTTAAGCTTTAATTTTCATCAATCAATCAGAATTATTAAATACGTACTAAAAATGTTTTTTGTCAAATTAACATTTTTAATTTCACATAAACCCCTTTTAATTACGAATTAATCTTTTTAATTTTAAATGAACCGTTTTTAATTTCAATTTGACATTTTTTCTTCAAATTAACCTTTTTTTTACTTTTAATTAACTTTTTTAATTTCCAATTAACTCTGTTTACGTGCATAACTAATGGAGAGCGTTAACTATTGGGTTGTTTCACATGAAACGTCCTATTACACACTTTTCAGTATACCTCCAAATATGAACATGGAAACACGCGATTTTTGTGTAATATTCTTTTACAAGTTTAACTCTGTCATTGGGCTGCGAGAAACATCAGTAAGACATTTGGGGAAGGAAGTGAAAATGAACGGACCATTCGCCGTTGGTTTGTTAAGTTTTCGGAAGGGAATACCGAATTGGAAAACGAGTCCCGTGGAAGACCTCCAACTTTAATTGACAACGATGTCCTTAAGCTTTAGGTGGAAGAAAATCACTATCAAACAGTATAGCAGCACAATTAAATGCAAGTGCAGCTACCATGTCAAGACAATTAAGGAAAGTAGAAAAAGTCAAAAAGCTTGATCTACGGGGCCCTCATGAGCTCACTGTGCGACAGCAGTTAAGAACGCCTTGAGAAGCAAAAATCCGAGCCTTTTCTTGAAAGAATAATCACTTGTGATGAAAAATCGATTGCATATGACAATCAAGCAACGTGGTTCCTCGAATACCCAAAAAAAGGCCTTGAGATCGACGAAGACTGGTACTGAATGTGGAGGACAATTCTGAATAACGAAAAAAAACTGCAGTCACTGAACGTTCACATTGAAAAAAACAGGCTTACCCTTCACTGTACATCAACAAGAAAGAGATACGGACTTCCATTCAAGTCAAGTACTTAGGAATTATACCTAGACAGCAAAAGGCCGTGGAATCTCACACAAGACTTAAAACATAACAACTTAAGAGAAGATTTGGAAAACTCCCAAGACTCCTGGTAACAAAATCCGTCTTGACCGTTATGTCTCAATAAACCTCATACAAGTCTAGGACCACTTGGGACGTACGAAGTGGAACTTTGGAGTACTGCCAAGCCATCCAACATATAGCTCATTTAATCTTTCCACTCAAAAGTCTTCAGATAAATCGTCAACGGTCCTTACTACGCCATTACCTAATAACGACCTCAACTGATCCGTTACCGATAAAGTTTCACACTAACAAAAGTCTACCTACACTAATCCTACTGCTCGAGCCCTCTCTACACATTCCCATACTGAATACCGCCATATCGCCTTAATCGACGATGCTATCGAGTGCCAGCATTGGCTGGTTTCTCATGGCAGGTGCAGCGCTGGCATTAGTGTTAGTTCCGTGACCGTGTGGAAAGAACGTACAATGATCACATTGGTAATATGTAGGAATAATATAGGCCACAAATACATTATGTAAAAGTAGTACATCCCAAGGTAGCGGTTTTTGGTCGATAGAGGGATTACCTTATTTTTATAGTAGTGGGTAGGCTCTTCTTCTAAGAGTGTCACATGTCTCCTCTTTTATTCGTTTTGTTTGATTCGTCTCCGAGAACATCAGTGTAATGAGGTCTAGGTGAACTTGAGCTGCTTTTGCCGCAAGGGGTCAGAATTTGAAAAGAGGACTGCAGTATCTTCCGCGAAGGTTGTGATGTGTGTTGTGGTGTTTAATGAGTAGAGGATTGTTCTAGGATACTCCCGCGGGTGACACCAGCCCTGGTGGGCTTGACGTCTCAAAATTCAGAGCCTTCAACATGAACCAAAAATCTGAAAGGAAGGACTTCAGCATGAGATAATTTGGTGGTAATTTTTACTTTAAGAAGGAGACCGGGCTTCCACACTCTGCCGAGTGCCTCAGTGGCATCTAGAAAAACAGCTGAGCAGTAGTGCTTATTTTTCAGGGCAGATGATATTGTGTCGACTACTCCTAACGACTGTTGGACAGCAGATTGGAGGGTCATTTCGTAAATAAAAATCTCCTGTTTGGCTTTGTAATTATCCCGTATTAATTACAAGATTACATAGCCAAAGTTAAGTAAATAGATTAAATTCCGCAAATTAAGATTAATTTCCAATTTCGGTTAGATAAAAGAGTCAAAAAGTTACCATTATTTACTTAATAATTACGTGATTAATCCACCGTGTAAAATTCGTTTAGTTATGAAACATCGAGCCGACGGGTTTAACTCTCTTGAACAACATGACGGGCGAGAATTCTTGCAATTCCTCCTTTTTCCCTGTTGTAGCCCTTCAATTTATTTCCCTTGCCGTCTTCCCGGTCGGATGATCAATAATTTGAACTTCCCCGTTATTTCCGAACCTTTTACGAAGGTCTAAGATATATAAAAGATCCCTTCATATTATGTGTTTACTCGAGATGTGTCCCACGAAGCATGAATTTCAAATTTTTAAATACTCCAGGGATTTTTTAAAATTTTACAATACTGAATTATAAGCAAAAGTTTCGTAGAAGATTTATTATTTTCACGTTAAATCAGCTTTCAATTTTCTTCCTATTCGAAAGTCTCAAAATTCGGATTTTGCAGTTGTATCACTCATTTCATCGAGTGATAAAAATTTTTAGTATAAATCTCCAAATTTATTTTAATAATTTGTTCTTATTAATAATGCTTTTCGTCAATAGAACAATAAAATTTTAAAAAAATTGAATCAGCTTTACTTCCGATTTGCATTGAGAGGTCGCCCGCCCTTAAATTTGACCCGAACTGTCTCTCAGAAAGTCGTTTGGCTTTAAATAAAATAAAACTTTTATTCAGAAAGAAATGTTTAACGAGAAGGTCGAAAGTTAGTAAATCCGGCAAGAGTCGCCTTTCACAGAGCCCCGGTGGAAACAGTGATAAATGATGTCAGAAGCATTACCGAAAATCAGGTAAAAGTTGCTACCATTTTTTCTCAAATCTCCCACCACTGTTGTCAATCCGACACTGTTGTCGTTCCAAACGGAAATCCAAAACTCTGTGCCTAAGTTAGAATCGTTACAATTAATACACCGACCATTAATCAACAAGAAATAGTAATACATAGAGTACGTAAACCAGCGAGAATAGACGGACCAGATTGTCGATCATACAAGTTACTATACACAGTTTAAGTAAATAATAAGTAAACTATTAGTACGACCGACTTACTTTGTGAGAAGCCGGACAACGCTGACATCAACATCTGAGTGAGTGGATTGACCATCGTTTAAGACGACCTGTAGGGTTGTCGTTACGGAATTGTTTAAAGAATATTTGAGCAGTAGGGTAGTAGAAAAAACGTTAATTCGCTTACATATTGGTTAAATATGTTTGATAGACTTTGTACAGTTCAAAATACATGTTATATGTTATGTATGTCTCGAGGACGAAAAAGGTGTAGAGGGTACTTGGGCTGCTATGACCTAGTAATTAGCGTTGAGCATATTATCGACGTTCATGATAAATATTGAAGTCACGGATGAAAAAACCAACTTATTTTTCTGCTGTCGAGCTTTCGGCTTTATTTGACGCCAAGTAGTAAGTAGCTTGGACAGTTATTGTGAGGACTTTTAATGGAAGGGTTATGCTGAATATTGGATGGCTGGTCGTAGTAAGTGTATAGGAGTTAGTTGAGCTTTTGGTCCATACATTTTGGACCAATGAGTGCATGTCGATATAATGTGTCAATTGAGGAGCAGTAGCTTCTTTTGAAAGTGTAGTTCAAGACTGTTCCTTTAATGTTGATGTCCACTTCCCCATTCAGCTTCTCATTCATTTTTTCCTCCGTTCTTTGATTAACTCAAGATTTTCTTGGATTACAATTAATTAAGGTTTTTAGTTGAGATAAAAAAGTCAATGGCACGAGCGGGATTCGAACTCACGATCTTCGGCTAGATACGCCGCTGCTCTACCACTTGAGCTATCGTGATCTCGATCCACTCGGACACCAACTTCCCGTCTCAACCCCACCTTTTGAATTTTACCTCCTTTTTGCCTCTTTTTTTGAAAAATGGCTCCAGTTTTTATCTGGCCGAAGATCGTGGGTTCGAATCCCGCTCGTGCCATTGACTTTTTATCTCAATTAAAAACCTTAATTAAATGTAGTATATTAATTGGTCAAGGGGACCACGAAATTAGTGAATTTAATCATTTAAAATGAAGTATACTTCACTAAAGCTCTCCGTGGCCATTTCATTTGTCGTCGAGAATCCAATCCGATTACACGGCATTTGAAAAATGGCAAAAAGGAGGGAAAATTCAAAAGGTCGGGTGGAGATGGGAAGTTAGTGTCCGAGTGGATCGAGGTCACCATAGCTCAAGTGGTAGAGCAGCGGCGTATCAAGCCGAAGATCGTGGGTTCGAATCCCGCTCGTGCCATTGACTTTTTTATCTCAACTAAAAACCTTAATTAATTGTAATATATTAATTGGTCAAGCGGACCACGAAATTAGCGAATTTTCTTGGATGTAGGAGATAGTTTCGATAGGATTCGGGTTAGCATCCATCCTCGTAGATGGTAACCAAGGTGTTACATTGTATAGAAAATATAGCAGTATAAAAGGTGTACAGGATACAATCAGAAATGTTCCCTTGTGCAGAGCCGTTTAAGTAACAGAGCTACGATACTCCTCATTTTTTAGAAACCTACAAATGTTGGCTTTTTAAAATATTTTTGTTTTAAAATATATTTGTTTATACATATAATATATGGGAAGTGTATTTAAAAATACATTTAAATCATTTAAATAAATAATAAAATATATCCTGCCCAAAATGGAGTCCGTTTTTGTGTATGTATTTGTTCTTTTTGTTATTTTATCCAAAATTGAAATGGCTCTGAGGTACAAAGAGACAATAGGATAAAGAAAAGAGAGAGTCGGTTATTGTCATATAGCATTATCATGATTAATTATGTCATTATTGGCTATAGAAAGTGTAATTAAAATACTATATAAATGAACGTTATTTAAGGTGTGGAATATTAATGCACAAGGCAAAATAAAATTAAAAAACCCAAAAGGATACAAAATTTTGTGTGGACCTTTTATTCAATTTTATGATATAATTATCTCTTCAGCAACAACGTATTCCAAAGAGTAACTTAATTTATATTATTACATATGTATAGTACTGCTATTGGTTAATTTGTTTATTTCCACTGGTTCAAAGGTCCACGGATCCGACTAATTAGCGACGTAGTCGAGTCGGGATACGCTTTTTCTTTCCTTTTGATGAGAGCCGGATGGCAGAATCGGCGGACAGGTCTAATTCAGCTCTTTTCGCTCTCTAAACCTTAATATTTATCAAAGGCACCCGGGAGGACAGAGCTGGGCCTATGTGGTCGGATATTATTTTAATGTTCCGCTGAATGGGACCCCGTTTTATTTTCCTCTGAGCGACAAAATTTGCATCGTGTTAATGGAAGTGACAGGGGCCCTTTAATATCATATTGCGTACCGATTGAACGTTCTGTAGAATAACAAGCGTCGTCATATTTTTTTTTCCTTTTTACAGATTGGGATAACATGTGAAAGGTATACACAGGTTTACCTCTTTTCACAGTCAAACAGATCGCGAAATTATAGTCAGCTGTAGGGTCACAAGAAGATGGAGATTGGAATAAGAAATACCAATCTCATTATTCTGAAACTTTACGAACTCTTAAGGTCTCTCTGGAGATGATCTTGCATTTTGTCGATTCCAATCCTTTGCTTTTTAACTTCCTTTGCAAAATATTACTGTACGCTTCACATACATATCAAATAATGCGTAAACCCACTACTGAGGATGAAGACGTTTCTTTTAAATTAAAGGGTTATATACATACACAGTTTTTTTCCATAAAATTAACCCTTTTACCTATTTTACTTTTAAGTGATCCGTTTTAATTTCAAATTAACGTTTTAAACTTCGATTTTAATTTTAGATTAACTATTTTCTAGTTCAAATTACCATTTTTTAATTTAAAAATAACCATTTCTTTAATGCATTAAAAAAACTCGGGAGTTGGTATGAAATATAAGCGTATAAAGTAAAGGTATAAGTATATTTGGAAATATTTGTTAAATATAAAATAATTCGGCTCTTAGAATGTCATAAGAATATATTAAAAATGATATAAAATTAAGCATAAAAATTAAGGATTCTTTTTTTAATTTGAAATTTTTTAAATATAAAAAGTGCTTCTCATATAAAATACCACTTAAAAATTAATCACAATTAAAAAATTAAATAAAATTTAGTATAAAAGGGAGAGGGAAAATACGAAAGGTGGGGGGTTGAGATGGGAAGTGTCCAAGTGGATCCAGGTCACGATAGCTCAAGTGGTAGAACAGCGGCGTATCTAGCCGAAGATCGTGAGTTCGAATCCCGCTAGTGACACTGACTTTTTTTATCTCAACTAAAAACCTTAATTAATTGTAATATATTAATTGGTCAAACGGACCACTAAAACTAGTGAATTTAATATAAAAGGAAGTATTATTTTTTTAATATGACAATTTTTTAAGTATTTCTAGCATTTCATTATTTCTAAATACACCATATACTATATTAAATGAATTTAAAATCGAAAGTTATACAAATTTAAATATACGAACAAACAGTTCTTTTAATTTGAATTTTTTTAAATATAAAAACTCTGCCCTCTTATGAAATACACTATTTCAGATTAGACGAAGAATTCCTATTTTTAATACTATATCACTTATAATTTTAAATAATTACAATTAATTTTCATATGTTCTTCTAACAGCCTAATTATTTTATATCAAAAAAATAATCGCATATATATAAGACTTTTTTGCATGCTCATGTTTCATATCACCTCTTAATTTTTTTAATGTTTTAAAGAGAGAGTTAATTTAAAACTAAAAAGTATTAACTAGAATTTAAAATCTGTTAAATGAAAAAAGTAATTTGAATTTAAAAAGAGTTAATTTAAGGGTTAATAACTATATTATAGCACAATTACTTTATATTTTTAAAACGTTGAATTGACAAAAGAAGCATTTGTTTGTTTTTATACTTAATTTTATATAACATTTAATTTTATTAGTAATTAATGTACAAATAACCTACAAAAGTCCAATTATTTTATATTTAAAAAAGCTTCGCAAATATCAAGGAATTTTACTTTAAATTCTTATATTTCATACCACATCCTAAGTTTTTTTTAATTATTTGAAGAAAAGGTTAATTTGAATTTTTGCAGGGTTATATTGAAATTTGCAAGGACAAATTTGAAACCAAAGAGGGTTGCTTGGAAATTTAAAATAGTTAATTTGTGGTTAAAAAGGCTTATTAATTATTGTGTATCCTAATGGTTTTATTTTTTTAAATATAAAATTAATAGAAGGCGCATTTATTTATTTGTGTCTTTAATTTGATATAACTTTTAATTTTAACTGATATTATTTATAGCGATTAATTTTTAATTTGTAGTATAGGAGCCAAATTATTTTATATTTAAAAAATATTCGCTAATATATAGATATTTCACTTCACAAGCTTATTTTTCATTCCATCTCTTAAGATTTTTTTAATACTTTAAAGAGAGGTGTTATTTATTTATTTTTATTTATTTATAACATTCAATGCGTCATTTTGTATCTTCAAGTTTCAAAGAATACCGGACAAAAACAGAGTACAATAAGCCTATTACTGTGGCATTCAAATTGTCGTAACTAGAGTCTTGTTTTCCACCCTTTCCCTAATAATATACGTACAGATTGAAACTTTAAAAAATGTGGACCTACATCAGCCGTAGAATTTTATTGGATTCGTTCTATTCCTTGCAGCAACAATAAAAAGAAAGGCGTCGTCACGATGAACAATACAATGAAATGATAGCTTGTTAATTTACGAATTAAAGCTTGTTTCGACGTGTTTAACATCGAGAGTAAAGAGGGGTTGAAGATGTACTTGATCACAAATGGGTTCTCACCAAGTTTGGGCGACGAGGATTATCAGTTGTCCCACTTAAATAGTTAGGATATCAGGATCAATAAGGTGTTGATCGGCTGCAGTTCGTAATAGCAGAACAAGTTAGGTGATCTTGGGCAAAAGTTGGAATATCAAGTTCAGATTTTTAGCAAATTGTTAAAAAATAATTTGTTTTATGTTCCTTTGGTAAATTTTATTCAGCTAATGCCCGTAGCGATTTGTAGTAGTGGGTTAAGAATTATATTAATTATATTGAAAAATGGCAAAAAGGAGGGAAAACTCATATGGTGGGGTTGAGATAGGAAGTTGATATCCGAGTGGATCGAGGTCACGATTGCTCAAGTGGTAGAGCAGGGGCGTATCTAGCCGAAGATCGTGGGTTCGAATCCCGCGCGTGCCATTAACTTTTTTTCATCTCAACTAAAAACCTTAATTAATTGTAATTATATTAGTTCTGTATAGCCATCACCCCCCTTTGATGTCCTTGGCCTGCGGAGGCTGGGTCTAGAAGGGAAAAATTCGTTTTACCAGGTTGCTCATAAACCGACTGCAAAGATGTAAACCTGAAAAAAATGAAATAATACATTACGAATTACCCTATGCACGGCCGTTAGGCACGGAAGCAGAAACAGATCGCTGATTCATTAAGGCCATAAACGTTTTTAGTTGTAGATCTTCGTACCTTAATCTACACGATATCTGATATTTATTGGAACGAATGTGTTTATTTGCGTAACTTGCAAGATTTATCCCCAATTGCACAATCAAACTTTATTTTTGTTTTCCTCTGCTCCTTAGCCCGTTCGCCCTCCATCAGAGGTTTTGCTTTGCCTGGTACCAACACTAGCATTTGTCAGATGTTACCGTCCGTCCAGGATCAGCTAATCTTCTCAATTACGTTCCTTTATATATATATATATATATGTACCGCCGAAGCGAGTAGATACCCAGTCACGCCGAGGAATATCGAATACTCTAGGGTTATCTGACTAAATTGTTCTTTGTGAATGTAATTTATTAGCATGAATCATTGGGTAAGCCCAATTACTCCGACGAACATTGAGTTCTCTGAGACAGTGTGAACGAAGTCGGTCATGAGAATGTAATCTATTAGCGTGGCTTATCTTCAATCGGGCAGAGGCATATCGAGTATTCTGGGACTAGTGTATGAATGTAATTTATGAGCGTAAATGGAGGGGCACGTCGCGAAAGTGAACGTAATTTATCAGAGTCAATGGAGCGGCTTAACTCCAATTACCCCGAGGAATATCAAGTACTCTGGTGTAGGGTGAATGAATGAGTAAATGTAATTTTTTAGTGTGAATGGAGCAACATACCTCTAGTTACTCTGAGGAATGTCAAATTTTCTGGGATGAATGGATTATGGTGTATGAATGTAATTTATTAGCGTGAATGGCACGGCTTATCGCCAATCAACCCGAGGAATATCCAATACTCTGGTGTAATGCGAATGAGTTAGGAAATGTAATTTATTAGCATGAATGGAAGGCCTAACCCCCAATTACTTCCAGGAATATCGAGTGCTTTGTGGTAGAATGACTGTATTAATATGATATGTTAACGTGGATGGAGGGGCTTCACCCCAATTTAATTCGAGGAATATTGAGTACTCTGAAGCAGTTTGAACGAAGTTTGTTATGTGAATGTAATTTAATGTCTCTACATTGATTATTTGGAGGTCGATCTACAAACATCAATCCTTGAATGTAATTTATTAAGGTGTATGGTAGGGTATCTCTCTAATTACCCGGAAGAATATCTTGGGTAGAATGTATGCTAGCCAAAATGTTATATTTTATTTTCGTGTGAGTTTATTATTTGTGTTATTTTATCCACGACTGACGACGCTCACGAGGTTCAAAGAGGTTAGTAATAGGATAAAGGAAAGATAAATCATACTCGTTTTATCTTATCATTATAAAATCGGCTGGAGAATCAGTAAAAAAATTGGAAGTTTCAAACGCAGAAAGACAGGAGTAGGATTGAGGGTAGACGATGATCAATATTGTCTCCGGCTCTAAAAATAATTTTAAAAAAATAAATATGTAAGCTGGGAGATGTTGAAAATCCATCTTAGCACATTACGAATAATGTGCTAAGATGGATTTTCAACATCTCCCAGCTTACATATTTATTTATTTTTTCTATTGTTCGAAAACAATTTAAAAAAATCTTTTATCTCTCAAGTGTACAACAAAGGAAAAATTATCGAGTGTAATCTGTAATTTAATTATTTCAGAGCTAGGAATAATTGTTTTCATTAACTCCAATAGCACAGTAACTCCAATTAGGAGAAGGCAATTGATGAACATCGTCAAAAATTGCCATATTTTTTGTATATCAAATATTTGTAGCAGTCCGGACCAATTTATTGCTTAATTGAACTTGAACACTCTTACACAATACTTTAAATTGAAATAAAATAAAATGAAATAATTTTGGGTTGAATTGTGTTCCTCTTTGTTGTCTATTAATTATTATGATCCTCGCCCGATTTTGGAAAATTTGTTGAAAGCATGTTTGCCGGGGAGGGTGGGTGTGATTTTCCTCACTCCATTACCCCAAATTGTAGCCTCAACCGTCTCTTCGTATTATTCCCATTCCCCACTTTTGACGATGGTTTAGAGTAGAAAACGATTTTTTTTATCAATATCATCCGAAAATTATTAAGGGTCCAAATATTTCTCGCTGCAAAATAAAACCAGTTTATTTACTGGGCTTTGGTAGATTAAAAAGAGTTCGATGTCTAATTTGTAGGCTCGAACATCAATGTGATTTGTGAACATTGGATGATAAAAAAATGACAAAGGACCAAAAGCCGAGATGAATCAAAGGTAAACGAATACTAATTCTTCCTTTCAGTTCTCAGCTAAGCTTATTTTTTATTCATATTTTCAATTAGGCCATATCCTTTACTGCCTGTTCTCTTTTTATTTCTCATTGGCACCGTGGTTTTTCATGAAAACCGAATCATTAACATTTGAACTGTTTGAACATTTAAAACCATTCAGCATGTAACGTCTTTAACGTTGCTTTATGTAATGTAATAATTACATTAATAAATTAATTATATATTAATTAAATTACTTAATGTAACGTCATTTGTAACGTCCTACATCATTCAATATACCCAACATAGTAGACGTTTTATCAGATGCCAGTGTCCTTTGAGTTTAGCCCTCTCTAACTGGTGCAGCGAGTTTGCTAGTCTTGGTGAGGGTTGTTTTAACATAACCTTACTGTGTCTCTTATCGAAGTATTCCATCTTCCTTCAAAAGCTTTAAGATGACAAACACCCATGTCCTCCAAAAGACGCATCAACCTTCTTCCTGTGTTATCCAAAAATCCTTGTCTTCTTTTAAGCCGTTATACTTTAATATCTATCCGACATTAGTATAAAATCATTACTTTCCACTTATTCTTCTTCCAATTTTTTTTTCACTCTAGAAAACAAAGAGTATGATTGGGCGGATCCAAGGTTTTTGGTAGGGTATGGAACTCAGGCTTCCTCTATAACCTTAACCGCTTCCTACTCACTTATTCCCTGGAATCCTGTTTAACTGATCACAGCTTTAGAGTGAGATGCAGCAATGACTACTCAAAAATCAGACCAATAGAAGATGGCGTCTCACAAGGAACATTCTTTATCCTATCCTGTTTACCATTTACACTGTTAATTTTACTTTATATCCAAACACCATCATAATTATGCGGATGGATGCTAACCCGAATCCTGTCAAATCAACCTCTGACATCCAAGAACTCGATGAGCTGATGAAACTGTCCGGTTAAAGTGGAAGACAGTTCTGCGTAAGGAATATGTATAGTGTCTGAATATGCATTGGAGAAACAAACTTGCCCTACAATGTACATGAAGAAAAAGATTTCCTCAAGCCACTTGTAGATAGCTACTTATATAAAGATTGTAAGTAGACAGCAGGCTGGCAAAAATCCCAAAACAAGAAAAACCAAAAACTTTAAAAATTGAGAAATCTAGGAGACAAAACTTAACTAACCCACAAAACATTACAGCGAGTACTTTGGTCATACAGAGTAGAGCTGTGTGCTTCCGACCCATCCAATCAACCGTCTTAAGAGTAACTCAGAGTAACTGTCAAATTTTATTACGTCTAGGATGACCTATTTGCTATTCTGTCTTCTAACCCGAATCCTTTATTTAAGTAACCCTCAAAAACACATATGTATGCAAATTTCTTATTGTTGGAAAATATCTTGTCAAAAAAAAAAAAAATAATAATAACCTGCAAAGAGTACATGTATGTCAGAACTATAGAAAATGGAGCCCCACAAGGGAATATTCCTGGTCGTACCCATTATACCATTTATATTGCTGACTTTTCTATGACCCCTAAAAACACCATCATAACCACGCGGGTCATGACAGAATTTTANGATCAAGTCCCGAGGGGTTAAATGCCTGGGTAGACTCGCACCCCATCCCTTAAGGCTCCGGGACTTGGTCGGTTCACGTATCCTGCATATACCTCTTGGACATGTTCACAAACCCAAAGATTTTGGGCCTTTTAATCTCGGGGAGTGATTTGGTGATGTACTCTCGTTCAAAAGTTTCGAATCTATACCTGGCGTACCTCACACTCTTTCTTCAACAAGTGCCTTGCCGTTTCTTCTTTTATTTCACAAAAACGGCAGAAGGGGTCTGGTAAAATACCCATTAGGAAGAGGTGTCTTCTCAAAGGACAATGGCCCGTCAGGATACCTATCAGCCTCCTAATCCCGTCCTTGAGTTAGAGAATAGCCATTTCGATTCTTTTGGTTTGATCTCCTTCACAAACTCCTTCGATTGCCTATGTCCGGGGGATAGATTCCATTCTTTAAGGAATTGTTTCATGCCCCAGCTATTAATACTCTCTTTCGCTGTGCTCGTAGAGTGAGGTAATACCGGTTGTGGCCCGACAAACGCAGTCTTTGAGCCTTCTTTGGCCAGGCTATCCACCTCTTCATTGCCATAGTGTCCTTTATGTGCTGGTATCCAAATGAGGGTTACCCGATTCTCATACATAGAAGTGATCCTATTGATAAGTTCAACAGTTTCCTCCACCAGCCTAGATGTTAATAACTCTTTTTGTAATGACCTAAGATTGGCCTGACTGTCGGAAAAAATTCTAATATCTTTTCCCTTGATTTTATTATCCATAAGTGTTCTGCAGCAAACATTAATGGCCCATATTTCCGCCTGAAAAACGGAGGTGTTATTACCAAGAGGGGAGGAGATGCTGATCCCTAATTTAGGTATATGTATTCCAGCACCGCTTCCTTTGCCTTAAATAAGTGAACCATGGTGAAACAGTCTATGTTACGATGGTTATCATCCGCGCTGTAGTTATATTCACGCGGAGTAAATACTTGGAAGTATTTTTTCCCTGAAGGGGTTTTAACCTTTTTATCGCTAACGCTTAATAGTTGGCCGTTGACCTTACTCAATAATTGAGGATTTTCAAGTGAGCTATGTTGTTTCCCTTATGGTTCCAACTGCCTTCACTAATTAATCTATAGCAGCTGGTTAGTGCTCTGACCTTAGCCTCTATGTGTGGAGGTGTAGTATTGGTTATAATCTCAAGTGCTAGGGAGGATATAGTTAAAAATGCTCCCGTCATCATCAAACAACCTAGTCTTTGAAATGACCTTAATTTGTCAATATTCCCTTTATTTTCTAGCCCTTTCCACCATACTAGGGCTGCGAATAGAAATCTAGGTAGAATAATTGCGGCATATATCCATTTGGCCACCCAAGGTTTGATACCCCATGTTCTACCAACAATTCTCCTACAATGCACCATAGATAATGCGCCTTTCCTGTATATGTTTTTAATGTGGCCTTTCCAATCATGTTTCCTGTCAAGCGTCACCCCGAGGAATTCGATTGAGTCCCTTAATTTTAATTCGATGCACTGAAATTTAGGGTTTTTGAAATTACCTAATGTTCTTCTCCTACTAAACATTATCAGTTCCAGTTTAGCTGGATTAATTGAAAGACCTTTATCACACCGCTCAGAAAGCATCCTTCATCAGCAGTGAAAGAGTCTAAAATTGTATGTCCTAACCTTAATTCTACTCAAGCAATCGGTAACGAGTACTCACGTCACACCGAGACATGCTGAACACAAGGGAAAATTCTTGGTCCTAGTTTGTATACCATTGACGATTGATGCTAACCCGAATCCTGTCAAAGCTAGGTCCAACTTCCAAGAACGCCTTTAGTTTATCAAATGCAGTTGGAAAAAATGGACCGAATTAAGAAAAATGTACCCAGTGTGCATCTGGATTGAAGAAACCCTAGACTTACATTATTAAAAAGGGGCTTCCGACCTTTTAATTTAGATACTTAAGGACTATAGTTAGACACCTGAAGTGAAAACTCTACACAAGACTAACAAAACAACAACTTAACAGAATACCTGGACAGATGCGAAGACTTCTAGGTCCGTAATGTTTTAAACAAAAGCTCAACTATCTCTAACAACTGTGACCACATTAGATATATGAAGTTAGACTGTGGGACTCCATGACATTCGACATTCCTTATGTCAACGAACCCACATCCAAAGGTTGCAAACTAAGCTCTCGTCCATCATTGACCATAAAATATTTATACCAACCCTTTCCTAAGTCTCTTTTAGTAGTATTTCTTTGGTATTTCATTTTACAGAGTCATTAAAGTAAATAATGTCATTAGACTTACAATAAATTATTCATACTAACCTAAATTTCAATGTATACGCTTCCAGCTACGCAAATAAACGTTGAAAAACCTCAATAATTTAACAATTATTACTTCAGTGTTTAAAATTTTAAGTAGACATATTCAGGGAGTGACCCCAACTCTTGAGAATATAAAAGGTCGAAGAGGTAACAATAGGCGAAAAGAGATTCTATTTAGGTCCGTAACGAAGGAAAGTTCTCTTTTTTCATTATGATTCTAGATTTCCCAAGACCTTCTTAATCCTTTATTAAATATATTAACTAAAATAAACTTTCGCCCACTTAATGAATACGGTTAATACTTTTTATTGTTTAAATATTAAATTCGTTTTCTTTTTTGAGCCATATGCAAATAAGAAATTTTTATAAAAATGTTTTTTTCTTCTAACTAATTTAAACATTTGACGACGGATGCATTCAAATTGCGTTCAAAGTAACTTTAATTAATATTTAAGAAAAACTCAAGAAAGGATATACAATAAACTAACTTTGATTACGTACTACCAACCCTGGCAGCTCTTTTATCCACCAGTACCGTTGTGCTTTTCGACGAATTTTACTGACAACCCATATCGGTGCCATTTTTATACTACTGGCCACGTTGGGAAGCTTTCGGCTACCTCATTCCAAAATTGAGCTGCTTCAACCAGTAAGCAGTCAATTGGGTTTCTAAACATAGAACGTAATTAATTTCTAATAATTAAACAATTTCAAATGCGACAATACTTAACTTACGATACTTACAATTTGTTTTTTCTATATAATAGTTATACCGGTGTAAGGCACAGCCGGGGGGGACAAGATCATTTTTATCCTCCTTAAGGGAAAAATTTAAAATAGGCACACTTTCAATAAATACTCGTTAATCAATTTTATCCAAATTTGTTTGTGAATGTGTGACGAATAGTAATGGCAAAAAATATTTTCCCAAGGTAAGTAGTTTTAATGTGACAATTTGAATTTTGGAAAAACATTTCATTTTTCAAATTTTACAATTTTTTGTCATAAACACATACGATTGATGATCCATCCCTACGAATAACCCTATGAAATTAATATTAATCCGAGAAGAAAAAAAGAAATAAAATATGAAACTGAAATCTTGATGTTGATAAAACTTTTTATACTCGATATAATCGCTTAGTGTGCAGTATTCGATATTCCATAGGGTAATTGGGAATAAGCCAAGCCATTTACGCTAATAAATTTCATTCATACACCAATTCATTTACCACACCCCAAAGTACTTGACATTCATCGGGGTAATCGGGGATAAGCCTCTTCATTCACTCCAATAAATTACATTTACACAGTGGCCCAGAATAATCGATATTTCTAAGAGTAATAGCGGATAAACCACTCTAGTCTCGCTAATAAATACATTCACACACTAGACTTCGTTCTACCCAGCGTACTCGATTCCGTGGAGTTTTGGGAATAAGCCACTACATTCACTCTAATAAATTACATTTACACACCGGCCCTCAACACTCGATATGATGCCTCAGGGCAATTGAGTAACAAGCCTCTCTATTCACGCTATTAAATTACATTTACCCTCTGTCCCACTATACTCGATTTTCCTCAAGGTAATTAAGTAAGTAGCCCCTCTATTCACGCTAATAAATTAGATTCACACACTGTCCCACTATACTCGATATTCCTCAAGGTAATTAAGTAAGTAGCCCCTCTATTCACGCTAATAAATTACATTCACCCTCTGTCCCACTATACTCGATTTTCCTCAAGGTAATTAAGTAAGTAGCCCCTCTATTCACGCTAATAAATTAAATTCACACACTGTCCCACTATACTCGATATTCCTCAAGGTAATTAAGTAATGTGTGGTGATTAGTGACCGTTAATCGATATTTATTTAGAAATCGTGAGATGCGGTCTGGTGTGATGTAGGTTTCAGAAAAACATTTTCTTTATCGTGCCAACGTTTCGATCTTTATTGAGATCATCTTCAGGGCCTGGGATTTACAAACATTGTTTACATATTCTTCGTTCTTCTCGTGTAGAAATGTGTGGTGATGAGACGAAAGATCGAAACGTTGGCACGATAAAGAAAATGTTTTTCTGAAACCTACATCACACCAGACCGCATCTCACGATTTCTAAATAAAAGTAATTAAGTAAGAAGCCGCTCCACTCACACTAATAGATTACATTCGCACACTGGCCTAGTATAGTCGATATTCTTCAGTGTAATAATCTGTTGATACTCTTTATAATCGGTTCTTCCAAGCATGACCGCTAAATGTAATAATTTAAAAAAAAAATACTTCCACTGATTTGAAAATAGTTTGTAAAACATAGCCGCAGAAGTGTTTGCAAAATGTTTACGAGAAAATATCACTTTTTTATGTTTTAATATTTTCCCTTAACTTTTTAGGAAAAACGAAAATATATCCTACGCAATAATTGGCTTTTACAGGGTTTGCTATACAGCATATTTAAATCCGTTGACATCATAAACTTTATTCGAGGTTTTCCCATAATTCTTGTCTCAGGTATCCCTAATTTTGGTCAATTTTGACATGACAATCACCTCAGGTTGGAGTGATTTTATAAAATTATAATAAAATAAAGTAAATAAATCTCGAGAATTGCATAGATTTTTGTATCGACTTAACACGCTCATTTCCAGCTTCCATTGCAAGGATTTGACTTTTCACGCGTTCAAAGCGTTCCTCTTTGCCCTGAGAGTTCATCATTGGTGAAAAGGGATCGCCGTTTGTATTTAAGTGGATTACCTTTTGCCAGAGCGCAGATATACTTTTCAACCTCCCTTCTAACCACGAGTGGAGGGATTATCCTCTCTGAGCAGGGGCTGCATTCGTTAGCCACCGGAACTTCAATGAAAGATTAAATCGTTTCAACGATTCCCCCGGCTCTTTCGCCGATCAGTCTCGCATTTTTAAATCGTTGGTGCAATACACTTCCTTAAACTGCTTGTAAAATTCCATATAAAGTTTTTTATATTAACCAACGAATTTTTCTTTTGGGTGTTCGAGGTTTCACAACTTCAACTACACTGGGCTTTCCATAGTCAATCATCCTGGAAATTGAAATGGATGTTTGATTAAGCTTATAGTCGGATCTGTCAAGGTAAAGTAAATATTTAGCCTTGCCGTAACTGGCCAATGGTTCGAGCTTAGTTCATTTAGCAAGCATACATTAATTTAAGGCAATTTATTTGTACCCAGATAAATAAATACAAAATGAAAAACTCAATATTATAAGGTATTCTGTAATTGTTAAAAAAAGATCCATTTTGACGGAAAAACCCTAGAGAATGTATAATTAAATTGCTGGAAGTAAAAATTCACCTTTTCTAAATATAAAAAAATCTTCGTCTTCGTTAGAGATCGACCTTAAAATATAACGCGTAGGCGAAAGAAAACTGATTTTAAGACTTTGTCACTTTCTTTACTTTGATTAATTGGGAATTAATGAATCTTCTTTCATGAAAGTAGTTAGCAAAGCGGGAAATTACTTCGAATTCCGATGTTGAACTTGTGAAATTCATCTCCAGCTTCTTGTGTACAACTTTTTCTCCAGTGAGAGTCGTTTTAATAGACTTTTAGCAAGTCCATTACAACAGCGATTCCGGCAAACAGAATTGAACTTGTATTAAATCAGAACTGAACGAGAATTAAAAATAATCTGGTGATTTAACAGTTAAAATAAATTAGAATATAATAGAAAAATTATTGTTGTTCAGAATAATTTTTATTCTTTACTTACGATATGCACCAGGAGTGGCTTGTAATTTCATTATTATATAAGCACATCATTTCACATAAGTAAAGCTTAGGCATCATAATTTGTATCAAATAATTTGAAAAATTTAGATCATGATTGGAGAAAAGTGAGTTTTTGGAGGGCGCAGTATGGTTCCTGCAAAGATTCCGGAGTTACATTGAAAATAGTGAATAGTTTTTATGACAACTCAAAATTTCAGTAGTGGAATCTTCCCTTTTGGAATCATGAATCTCCGTCTTGAATCATCAATGCCCTTTTGGAAACTTCGATCTCTATTTTAGAATTTACAATGACCAAGTTGGAATCATCAATCTGCATTGTCAAATCTTTCATCTCCATTTTGGAATTTCAATGTCCCTTTTGGAATCATCACTCTTCATTTTAGAACCTTCAATACCCATTTTGTGCCATCAAACTACATATTGGAAACTTCAATCTCCAGTTTGGAATCTACAATGGCTCTTTTGGAATGATCACCCTATTTTTGCACCTTCAATGCCCCTTTTTGGAATCACTTATCTGTAGTTGGAATGTTCAATATCCAGTTTCGAATTTACAGTCCCCATTTTGAATGATCGATCTCCATTTTAATATCTTCAATCTTCATTTTGGAATTTGGAATTTTTGGAATTTCAGTGCCCCTTTCGGAATCATTAATCGCTTTTTTAGATTCTTCAATCTACATTTTGGAACTCCATTTCGATTGGAAAGCGATGAGCATCTAGCTCAAGAGGGGTACTAACAACCTAGGCGCATAACGGGGTAGGTGAACTCCCCTAATAGAAATGATAAATGATGGAGTGAGTGTGGTGTTCACCCTTTTTAAAAAGATAGTTCCTACTCACAGTAAGTTGTTTTGCAACGATCCGAATTTCGAGCCTTTTAGCTCATCATCAGGTTGAAGGACTTCTACAACCACTTCTCTCGACATAGAGTTTTAGACCTAAAACTGTCCATAATAAACAACCTAATAGAAATAGACGTATATAGAAAACCCACAACTACAGACACTATGATACCAGCGGATTCTTCCCACCCATGGTCCCAAAAGGCTGCTGATTTCATTTGGCTCATAGACCGGATGTTAAAACTTCCGCTAACACCTGATAACTATAAAAAGAATTAAAAACTATTAAAACCTTAGCAATAAACAACGGGTATCAAGAAATATTTAGTGATAGGTTGCCAGTTAAAAGAATAGAAAAATTAACTTTAAACAAATCAACAATAGGACTCAGCCACTCTATCATAAATGAATCATTAGGTTTCCGTTGTTTGCCATGCATTGGTGAATTATCGGAAAAAGTTAATAAAATTTTTAAACAAGAAGGTGTTAGAATAGCTTTTAGAAGTACGGGTTCACTTAAAAACATCCTCTCGAAACCTAAAGACAAAGTAGACAACTTGGCAAAAAGCGGGGTTTACCAACTCAATTGTAATGATTGTGATATTAAATATATAGGACAAAGCGGTAGAAAAATAAAAACAAGAGTAAAAGAACACTTGCCTAAATCGAGCAAATTTTCGGAATTTAAGGACCATCTAGAAGAAACAAAATATAATTTCAATTCAAATCTAAATACAAGAGTGTTACATAGTTTCAACCACGGGAAAGAATTAGATTGGTTTGAGAAATTTGAAATTAAAAAATGTAAAATTGAACATGGTGATAAATGCATTAATAATATAACAGATTTTGATCTACCTCCCATTTTAAATATGTACATAAATAATATCAAACATCCAAATAATTAAACTAATTAATTTAATTGTTATTATTTTTATAGTAATTTAATAATATTAAGTATTTACTAGTATAATATTTATTTGTGTTATAATTTCCGCGTTTCGCACCGTTCAAATCGAGCGCCATTAAAAAAATCAGCTGCTGATTGTAACGTCGCGTTGGAGGAGGTATCAGCGGGTTCACTTTGGCAATTCAAGTCGAGAGACGTGGTTATGGAAGTCCTTCAACCTGATGATGAGCTAAAAGGCTCGAAATCCGGATCGTTGCAAAACAACTTACTGTGAGTAGGAACTACCTTTTTAAAAAGGATTGAACTCCCCTAATGTATAGACTTTTAGGGTCAGCAAATCGGCAAGTGGCAACCCTTCGGGGTGAAAACGTCACTGCGATATTTTATATTATGATTTAAAAGAGCATGCCACAATTTAAAAAATAATATTAAAAAATATAGAATACTTTTTCTCTCTTGAATTAGGTTGTGACGTCTATGAGTCATAGTAAATCATTTTCAGCTAAAATAGTGTATACTGCTTTCAAAACGTCAACATTTGTCACCCGGAGTATTAGACACATTTGGTTAAAAAATAATTGTTTTCGAAAAAAAAAAAATTAGTTGCATTAGTAAATTTAGTAAATTATCAGTAGATTCGGTATGGATAGAAATAATAGAAAATTCATTTTCAAAAATTATATAATTTATTTTGCAAAATTATTTTAATGAAATGTAGTACAGGGGCAGTTTTGGATAACCATTTTCAATGTTCGTGTTCGTTTCGTTATTCGGTGTGTTTGGTTTAATGCCCTGTGGACAGTTCAATTTCTGGGAAGGTTTACCTAATCAAAGAATGGAAATAGGCCCGATTTAAATTCCAATCTTAAAATAAGTTCGGTTTTAAACATTCCAAGGAAGATGCAAGTGAGTTTTAATTGTTTACTTTTGTTTTGAGACTAGTTTCTCAAGTTGACTTCTCCCTGAATTGAATTAAATTGTTTCAAAGAGCTCACTTTTTTTGTAGAAAACACTGAAGCTTTTACCTTGGTTTTACCCCTCCGTTTGGGTGGCCAATTTGAATTATTATTCAGCTCGACAAGGGCAAATGGAGAAGAAATAGAATACCACTTTGGGTCGCATGCGTCTCGTCGTTTTCAGAGCGAGATACAGCTACTGTGTACACAAATCACTCACCATGAAACAATCAAATATACATAAAAACGCCTACATCGGTTATGTATAAACATTAGTATTGGGTTCGTGGCCCATTTTGAGCTCAGTCTCTACACCAAGTCCCAGATTACCAACAGCTATTCAATAAAATCGTTTCAAAACGTTCTAGGGGTTTAATTTTCTTAAAGAACATTTATATAGTTATCAAATTGGCAAAAAACACTATAATAATTGTAAAAAGGTTCTACATAAAAAATATGTTGTTTTTTTTTATACAAATTACTCAAGGATCAAATAAGAAGTTTAAAATTGACGCAAAATAGCAAATATTAGATTGTTTATTTAATTACTTATACCAAAAAGAATAGCGTATTTATTAGCGTGAGTGTACGAGTGAATTGGTAGATTTTTAGAATATAGCATCCCCCATAAACCCATCAAACCGGGTTAGTTATTTTATAATCTAGAATGAATGAATTTATTAGCGAGATCGGTTGGGTATTTGAGTGAATGAGTGGGTTTGTAGAATATAGAGTACCTTACAGGCTTACTAAACTATTTAGTTATTTTATCGTCCTGAATGAATATATTAATTAACGAGACCGGGAGAGTAAGTGCGTGTATGAATGGATTGTGGCGTTTTCTAGAGTACCTCACAGACCAAATAGGAATGTATTTATTTGCGTGAATGGAGGGGCTTATCGCCAATTACCCCGAGGAATATCCCTCGTGTCCTTAAATACGTCAAATAATTTTGAGCACTCCGAGGCAGTTTAAACTTAATTATCGTAGCTAGAGGGGATTATCTCCAATTAAGCTGAAGAATGTAGAGTACTCTGGGGTATGTATGAATGTAATTTATTATCTGCCTAAATACCACGAGAAATATCGAGTACTCTGGAGTGGTGCAAATGCTAACCAGACTATTATGTTTTATTTCTGTTTCTTATACATAGTTTAAACATATAAAAGAGAATATTTGTGTTTCTTGGTTGTGTTATTTTATCCTCAATTGACGAGGCCCTGAGGTACAGAGAGACTAGTAATAGGACAAAGAAAAGAGAGAGTTGATTACCTTCCATTCCTTCATCATAACCTGGCCAGAAAAACAGAAAAATAAATTAGTAGGTTTAAAATGAAAAAAAAACAAAAACAAAGAAAATCCTTGAGGTTGGGTAGGCTTTTGTATTTTCTCTTTATTTTTCGTCAGGTTTTATAAGATCAATAGCCTTTTGAAGACACTCCCAAGTAACTTAGCCTGTTTTTTTAAGCATCACCCGCCTTTCCGACCCAAAACGTTGAGCTCTCCATGAATCCCTTTGTGATACTTTTATCCTGGAATTCCATGGCAGATTACTTAGTTGAACGAGCTGCAACATGACCTCGGATACTGGTAATTCAATGGAGAAGGATATCATTTTTCGATACAATCCTCGAGTACGATTCTATTTTGTACATCGTAACTTGTCTGATCATGATGCCGCAGGGCGAGAATTTACCCAAATAATTTGTTACGATCCAAAGTTGGACGTTGATTAAATTCAATTCTCATATGAAAACACAAGTCACTGTTTAGCACTCAACATTTGGCAATTATTGGATGCGTTTCAAAGAGACATTCCTCCGAGTTAAAATGTTTTGTCTTACCCCAAACAGCGACTGTCTTCTAGTGTCTAATGAAAGCTTTCGTTTTTTCAAGATTGGTAAGTATGAGAAAACAACGTCTTGAAATGAAATAATATACAAATTTTATTCTTGGTTTACAACTATCCTTGGAGTAATTAATTATTAACATCACATATTCACAAAGATTCAAACATGATAAGCCTGATAGATAAATCTTTATTTACGAAACAATATACTCAACGATTAAAATTAGATTAAAAATGGGCAGTTAAATTTTTCTCTAAGTTACACTACTTAAAGAGGGAAAGAGTGGGGCTTAGTGTAGTGGAGAAAGGAATACTTTGGAGGCTTGGATGCGAATGGAACGACTGAAGGCTTATCTAAGTTTTTTTAAAATATTTTAAACAAAAAAATGAATTCGAAATGAAAGAGCGTAAATTTTGAGCGAAAATCGGAAAAATTTTGAAATTAAAAAAGGGTGAAATTGAGCCTAACAAGGGTTAATTTGACGGATTAAAGCGTAAATTAATTTTCATGTGGTATTTTATATAAGAAACCATTTAAGATTTGTTTAATTCTCAAAGTGAACAAAGAATATTGGTAAGTTATTGGTTTTAATACCTAATTTTATATAATTTTTAATTTTCATTTAATTAATTTACAGACGACTTTCACGAGCAGTATTATTTTTTCTTTAAAAAAAAAATTCGCAAATATATAAAAATCTTACGGTACATCATTTATATTCGTATCATATAAATTCGTTAATACTTTAACTAAAGGGTTAATTTTAAATTAAAAAGAGTTAACTTGAAATTTAAAAATTGATTAAAAAAATTTGACATTTGAAAATAAATTAAAATTGATAATAACTTATATTTTTTCTGTTTAATGTTTAGACATAAAAATTAATATAAAAACAAACAATTCACCTTTTCATTTAATTTTTTTTAATACAAAATAATTAGCCTAGTATTCTAAGAGTTCAATTTTTTTGTTTAGACAAATTAGCAAGAATACAGGGATTTTACTTTACGTGCTAATATTTCATACCATCTTGCAAATTTTGAACGGTTTGAGTTGAGAAAGGGTTAATTATTTCAACTTATAAAAATGTTAATTTGAATAAAAAATAGTTAATTTGAAGTTTAAAAGTGTTAATTTGCGGGCTAAAGGTAACACGTATCTGGAAAGATAAAGAACAAGGTTATTTTTGCCTGAATGAATTTATTAGCGTGCATGGGTCTGGGACCGTTTGGATCTTAGGAACATTTTGATTTTTTTTACGAGGGTTTGCCACAGCAGAGATCATCCAAACCCTCAGGGTGCCGGTGTTTTTGAAAAAAAGCCCATTTGTAAGTATGTCGGATACTGGATTCGAACCCGGGACCTTTACCTTACCGTGTCAACGCCTAAACCGTTGCGGCCACCGACGCCCCCTTTTGAATTGTTATTAATTTTTATGTAGGGAATTAGGAAAGAACCATTTTTATATTTTTTAAATTCTCGTATTAAAAGAAGAATCATTTTTGTATACATAATTTTATATATATATATATTTTTAGTTTAATTGAAATTAATTTTCAAATCGTTTTTTAACGGCCCATTCATTTGTATACATTCGCAGTCATAACGGACGTTTATTTTACATATTTATATTTTTACCATCTCATAAATTTTTTTATTGATTTAATGAAGGGGTTAATTTGAAATAAAAAAGGGGCAATTTGAAGTTAAAAAAGAGTAATTTGATGTTAAAAATAGTCCATTTGGAATTAAAGTAATTAATTTTAAGTTAAAAAGAGTTAATTTAACGAAAAATTTATATTTGATATTAATTTTCTTGAGGTATTTTATATAAGAACACGCCTTATATATTTTAATTCTCATATTAAATCAAGCATCGTTTATTTTGCTGCTTAATTTTTTGTAACTTTTAATTTTAATTGTAATTAGTTTTCATATCTTTTTCTAACAGCCCATTCATTTTCTTTTATTTTATTATTCACGAGAGTAATGGAAGTTACTTTACATGCTCACATTATTTACCACCCGATTAAGTTTTTATCGATTTAAAGAAGACATTAATTGGAAATTAAATTTAAAGTTAAAAACTATTAATTTGAAATTGAAAAAGGTTAATTTGAAGCTAAAAATAGTTAATATGCCACTAAAATCGCTTAATTTGAACGTGAAAAAATCTATTGTACATTAATTGTCATGCGGCATTTATGTAAGGACAAATTTCATTTATTTTTTTAAATTCTGAAATTGAAACATATCGCTTTCGAATATTGCATTGATCAGTTTTGATAAATTTCAATTATGACTAATTTAAGACGAGAACATATACAAATTAATTAATTATAACCACTGAAAAGCTGTAAATTCCATAAATTAAGCAAGTCTGAAAAGACAAGGAGCACAAAATGAACCTGTTAAAATGTAAACAAAAAGGCAGAGTTTTAATTATGAGACGTACCGAAAAAGCCATACCATTTCAAGTATATTAACGCTGTTTACAAAAACGAAGTCCTTATTGTCCGCTGTACTGACTGAAAGAAATTTTTCACTTACAGTACAGACGGAAAAGCATTCATAGCGACAAAGAAAAGCCAAGATGGATTTTTTTCAAAAATATTGTTAAATTTGAATACTTTTGTTTTTTAACATAGTTGCTCTATTTTTTATTTATTTTTTTTATTTGACCTGGCTGTTACTTAATGTGCCTATGTCGCATTAAATCAACTGCCTTCTTTTTAATTGAGGGGCCTGTACACAAAGATTTTGCTAAAACAATTTATCTTCTTGTATCCTAACTTTCCCTAACCTAAATTACAGTTTTAATTGGTTTCGATTAAAGAAAGTTTACACTATCAATATATTGAGCGTAAATTTAAAAACTGATAAAGGTTTTTGAGTGGTAGGCTTAAAAACAAAACAAATGTGTACAGAAGAATCAATAACTTAAAAAGTGTTTTTCTTTATTTCTGCTCCAAATCAATCTCTGTCAAGCTTCTTTCTATTCGTTAAAAGGGCAATCGTTGATAACTTAAACAATTTCGTAGAGATGTGCGAAACCTAATAATCCACCGAATAAAGTTTTCACTTCTAGTGTCAAAATTCTTCGAGAAACTATCAAAGCCTATCGCTTTAAAACGCTTAAAAAAGTTTGTTAAAGTAAGGTATGAAACAAGGAAGAATTTAGAATTTGTTAGAGGATGACCTAATATGCAAACGAAATGAAAGCGTAATCTATCCCAAGGCTATGCAGATGACATTGTCATCTATATCATCATTACTAATCAGGGAAAAGTTCGACCCAAAGTTAAAACGGCTCACCCAAAGAGCACTAAACATGGTGTTACAATGATGTTCAAAACAAGGACTTAAAGCAAATCCCTCAAAAAATACTCTACTTACTTTCACCAAGAGAAGAAACAGAAATACAAGGCTTATGCTTCTAATGACCTGCTGCAGCTAAAAAAATGGCGTTAAATACCTACGAAAATCTATGACAAAACGTTATCCTGGAACATTCTCCTACAACATACCATAACAAAAGGTAAAATTATCGCTAACGACCACAAAAAAAATCCTAGGGAAATCTTGGGAAGTAAAACCGAAAATAGCCCACTGGCTATACACGGCAGTAATTAGACCCAAAATATTCTATGTATCGTTATTTATTCAGATATCGTGAGATGAGGTCGGGTGTGATGTAGGTATCAGAAAAACATTTTCTTTATCGTGCCAACGTTTCGATCTTTATTGAGACCATCTTCAGGGCCTGGGATTTACAAACATTGTTTACATTTAACAAATACATTTAGGATGTGGATAAATGAATTTATACAATGCAAAATATATTTTNATCGGACGAGAGAAATGTGTTTACTTTATGTGATAGGCCTTGAATAAATGGTATGGAAATGTATGCTTGTTTGTTTGTATTTGATATGCTTAATGTAGTATTATTAGTAATGGTGGAATGTGTTAGTGTTGAGTTGTAATTGTTCATTATTCTGTTAATTATGTGTTTAGGGTAGAGATTGTTATGGAGGATCTGTTTGTATATCTTTATGTTCTTGTGTGAAATGATTCATGGCTCATGGTAATCATTCTGTGAAGTAACCCTTTGGCCGTGTTTATTATTGTATGAAGAGGATGGTGTGATTTAAAGTTGAGGTAGCGATCTGTGTTTCTTGGTTTTTGATACCAATCTGTGATTAATGTGCCATTTGGTTGTTTTATTACGAGTGTATCTAAAAATGGTATTTTTATGTTGTTTTCGATTTCATGTGTAAATTGTAGGTGTGGGTGAAAGCTATTAAATGTATCTAATGTAGTTTGAATTTGATCTGTGGGAACTGTCATGCTGTCAATATATCATCTACGTATTTAGTGAGGAAGGGTAATGTGAAAGGAAGTTGTGGTATGACTGTATTTAGTAGATGTGTCATGATTATGTCTGCCAGTATTCACTTTTCCAAATCCTAAATGTATTTGTTAAATGTAAACATCGTTTGTAAATTCCAGGCCCTGAAGATGATCTCAATAAAAGATCGAAACGTTGGCACGATAAAGAAAATGTTTTTCTGAAACCTACATTACACCCGACCGCATCTCACGATATCTGAATAATGTACAAATAATCTCAGGAGCAATGATAACAACCCCTACAAGTGCACTAGAAACTCTGCTATACTAGAAATGATGAATGGTGGAGTGAGTGCCGTATTTAATTCTTTTTAAAACGATAGTTCCTACTCACAGTACGTTGTTTTGCAACGATCCGGATTTCGAGCTTTTAGCTCATCATCAGGTTGAAAGACTACTACAACCATGTCTCTCGATATGAATTCCAAAAGTGAACGTCGCGTTGGCGGGGGTATCGGCGGGTTCACTTTTGCAATTCACGTCGAGAGATGTGGTTGTAGAACTCGTTCAACCTGATGATGAGCTAAAAGCTGAAATCAGGATCGTGCATAACAACTTACTGTGTGTAGGAACTATCTTTTTAAAAGAACTGCTATACCTACCTCCACTGGAAACGTTTAAACAAGGAGTAGCTAGAAAAAGCCCCTTCGGGCTCCAAAAACAAACAAATTGTATGGGATTTAAATAAATCGGGCAAAAACATAATGAAATGATAATATCAAACACACAATCTTAGTAATGGGAACTGACTATATGATCCAGGAAACATTCTTTACATCATTGTATAACGTTTCAACAGCATAGTATGGTATACGAATGGCTCTACAGCAAAGGAAAGAACCACCAGATGGTTTTTTCTTTTTTGTACAAGCCCAAATTATGAATTAAACTCAATAGGGAAGTACACTTCGGTTTTTCAAGCAGAAATACATGACATGCTTGAGCCCTAGAAAATCTTAAAAAGGTTATCCTGGCAAAAAATCGTCGTAAGATCGGATAGCCAAGCAGCTATTAAAGCAGTAGCATGTAAATAAAACACATCAAATCTAGTCAGTGAATGCATCCAAAATCTGCAAAACCTGGGGAAACCGAACAACCTGATATCTTCGGTGCCAAGACACAAAGGAATTTTGGGTAACGAGGAAGCAGACTCACTGGCCAGAGGAGGATCTGCAAGACCATACACAGGCCCCGAACCTAAACAAATACAAAATCGTCCATCGCACGATGGATCCAAATAACACAAAAGGAGAAATGGATAAACTCTAGCGGCGCTAGACACAACTTATGCTAAAACAACCCTCACAAAGACTGGCAAATTCACTGCTGCAGTTGAACAGGGTTAGACTCTGAGGGTGGATGAGACTATTAACCTTCCCCCTGGAATTTGAGAAAACAACTACATACCGTGGGCATATTCAACGATGTTTCCATTTGCGGATTGTGCATTTAGGAGTAAGAAACACCCACCCACATCAACTTTGAATGCGAAGCATCCTATCAATGGAGATATAACCTAGCATAAAAAAAAACCTAGGGAATGAAATTTTAGCAGCGACAGCCAATGAACTAATACTTCTGAGAAGAAGGATTGGCTCGATTGCACTTAACTAGGGAACTGAGAAGGTACAATAACCAGAAGGCTGTAGTGCCCGGGGAGCACAGCCCCCCTTCCTAGTATCCATCATCATCACCATCTGGCATGAAGGTTTAACTTACAACACAACTTCTCTCATCCTATGTCTCAGACAGACAATTTCGAGGAATGCAAGAGGACGAATACGGAACTTTAGTAATAAGGGCTGGTGCTCCCAGGGAAGCGTCCTAGAACCCGATCCTGCTTCAGCTTTCCTGTGTGTCCTTCATTTGTGACCGACAGAAAAAACAACTACAACATCGCAGATATCACAACAGCTCTATCAATTTAACATTATACTGAAACATCGACGAGAAAATGTATACAAAACACAGTTAAGCAGTAAGTACAGATAGATCTAGTTTTATTTTAACTAATTGTTTATTTTCTTCAACATTCAGCTGGGCTGTTTTCCAAATTCAGCCGGGAACTCTGTCTCACATCCAATATAAGACTTCGCTATTTTCAAAGAAAAATTTTCAATTTGTAGTATGATTTATAAAGCGCACGGAGGACAAACAAGTTGAATTCAGCCCCAATGAAGAAGAGTTGTTGGTAAATCAACGCTTTTTTATTAAGCCTATAAGTCTACTTTGATTTTTGACTAACAATCATGCTTTTACCGAACATTTCCCCACATTTATATAAAAGAGGCGAAAATATTTTATAATCCGGGGATAAAAATAAGGGATTCTACAAAATCTAACGAGCTTGGCATAGAATAGCAGAAATGTGTGGAAACTTCTCTCATTTGGGGGAGAGGGAGGAAGTTGTAAAACAGTCAATATTGTTTTTCCCTCCATGCCTTGTTTGGGAGACACTGTAGGCGATTGTGTGGTTGCTACATTGGCGAGTACTTGGTTTAGAGAGTCTAAGTAATAGAATAAAGAGAATCAATAAAACCCGTTTTTACGTGAAAAACATTAACTTATTTTAATCTGTTTTCGGACATAAGAGATCGATCCAGATTCGCATTCTTGCATATGTAGGGAAAAAATAAAAATAAATGTTTCACTTGGAGTTTACAGAACTAAGAACATCTCGATGATTAAATTGAAGTAAATATGGTTACAAATGTGTGAACACTTCTTCGTTTTTTCCTGTGTTTTTGGGGGAGGGGTAGTGGTTGTAGTAAAATGTCAACACTGTTTTTCTTTCATGCTTTGTTTCAGCAACACTGGTTCCGAAAATTGTGGTTGTCAATTTTGGGCGTGCTTGGTTCAGTCCCTCTAACAATTAATTTAAGTAGGGCTTTAAAATGTTTTCCAACTTACATAAAAACTATATAAAAAAATTATTACCAGAAACACATTGCAAATTGATTTTCGGAGATATGAAAATATCGATCGCGTTGTAATTCGCTTTCTTCTAGAAGATAGATATAAAAAGAAAAACAAATTTTACTGAAAATTTCCAGTTCGTGATACTTGGCTTTGTTTGATGGCAGGGGGTTTAGATGTAAAACATCAACACTGTTTTTCCCTCCATGCCTTATTTGGGCAACACTGATAACGAAAATTAAATACAAAAACAAATAAATGGAAAATAAAATGTTTAAAAAATATAAACAAACAATTCTTTTATTATTCAAGATATTTTAAAACAGAAAATATTTATTTTATGAATTAAAAAGTTTAGAATTCATGGAAGAACAATTCATTTATTTTTATATTTAATTTTATATAACTTATAATTTTAAATGTAATTAATTTTCAAATAGTCTTCTAAGAGCCCTATTATTTTATATCTATAAAAAATTTCAAATATACAGGAGTTTTCCTTTAAAAGCTTTTATTTCATCTCATCTCTCAAGTTTTTTAACGGTTTAAATAAAGAGTTAATTTAAGTGTTAATCTGAAGTTAGAAATGTGTGTGGCCTATTGTAATTTTATTACAGTTGTGAATTGAATTTAAATAAATTAGGTCAGTGAAATGTCCGTGATGTTTGTATTTCTTTCTCGAAACATTTCATATGGCTTTCAGTTCTATGATAAATTAAAAAATACCACGTTGGTATAAATTCGATATTATTTTATGCTGGAAATCCAATCGGAACAACTGAGCCTTTGTCGTTCGTTTAATAATATTCTTAGGAAACGGGTCATGCGATAAACTAAAATCACGAATTGCCCGAAAACAACGTTTAGAGGGGTTGGCTCGTTCGATTGTAAAAAGTTGGAAGAAAGGCTGGAAATGGTGCCCCCGGTGAGGGCATAAAGGCATGATGGTAACGACAAAATGGGAATCGGTTGAATCGCTGAATTTTATGCCCACGAGAAATCACCTCTCTCGGCGGGACTCAGATGAAATTGTGTGATGCGCGAGTGAGTGAGTGTGAGTGAGAGAGCGAAAGAGAGAGATAAGTTCTCTTTATAGTTAATCAAGGATTAAATAAGGGTCGTAACATAAAAGTGTTCTTTTTATATTTTATTGTATATTGTATTTTATTGCATTTTATATTGTACTTATATTGTATATCGATTTATTTATTGAATCTAAATAAACTTGTCAGACTCTTAATTTCACAATCGTCATTATTTACAAAAGAATAATTAAATTAGGTGTTTCATATGGTCTGATAAAGTTCAAATTTAAGTTCAGGAAGCAAGTCCGTAGTGTCCTCATCAGTCGTCTTGCGAGGTGCCGTTGTTCTTGTCGGTTCGCTTTGATGTTTGGCTCCCTTGCAGGCGTGATTTCTGCTTTTGTGCCTATCTCATGATCACAGTAACACAAATACCGATGAATTCCTGTATTCAATACGTACGAATTGTTACACACCATGTTACTCAGTGCTATGTCTTGACATTTTCTTAGTACAGCTATATTACCCATTTTGGAACTGACCTACAACTGTATCAATTCTATGCCACGGATATAGATCGGGTTTTAAATGTTATATATTTTATTCTAGATGGAAATATGGGAGTTTCTATCCAAAGGTCGATACTGTTTTTGTATATACAATAGTTTTTCAGTCAAATTAATCTTTTTATTATCGAGCTAACTCTTTTACTTCAAATAAACCCTTTTTCAATTCAAATTAACCCTTTCTTTTTAAGCATTAAAAATTTAGGAGAATCAAAGAAATATAAATGTGTTGAGTGAAATTCCGTTGCGATTTTTTAAGTCCCTGTAAAATAATTGGGCTTTTAGAAAGACATATTAAAATGATTTGCAATGAAAATCTTTATAAAATTAAATATAAAAATAAAAGGTACTTTTAATTTGAGAATATTTTTAAAATATAAAATTGTTTCTTATATAAAACACCACATGCAATAAAAATTAAATATAATTTAAAAAAAGTAAATATCAATCTTCTATTAATTCGAGAATTTATTACATATAAAATAATTATTTTATAGAAGAATTATTATATGTTGTGAAAATTTCGAATTAATGGAAAAAACATTTGTTTTTATATTAATTTGATATAACTTTTAATTTTATTAGTAATTAATTTTCAAATTGACTAAGAGCCCAATTAACTTTTATCTAATAAATTAACAAATATCCAGGAGCCCCCATACGCGCAATGTAGATTACCCTGCAGTGAGAATGTGTTGGCTGAAGAGTGGAAGGAATTTATTAGCGTGAATGGAGGGTTTAAACCCACCCCGATGTCGAGTTCTCTGAGAAAGTGAATGAGACCAGACTTGATCTGTTTTGAGAGGTGACAGCATATTGGCTGGAATATCCAGGATTACGACACGGGACGTGCATTGTCCGGGTT
This sequence comes from Cimex lectularius, assembly GCF_000648675.2. Classification (NCBI taxonomy): domain Eukaryota; kingdom Metazoa; phylum Arthropoda; class Insecta; order Hemiptera; family Cimicidae; genus Cimex; species Cimex lectularius. The sequence goes on along the minus strand of NW_019392835.1, from coordinate 816,940 downwards.
TCAACCAGGGGGCAGAGATATCATCGCTAGTGGTTTCTACAGTGGCGGGGGAGGGTGAAAATCTTTGTGCATTACGTGTTTATGCTACCTGAGGTACCTTCGAAAATCTAGCAAGCTAAGAAATCAGGAGACAAAATATGAAAATAACCGATAAAGTAAATTAATTATAATATATTAATTGGTCCAGCGGACAACCAAATTAGTGAATTTAATGATTGAAAATGAAGTATATCTTCACTAAAGCTCTCCGTGGCCAGTTCATTTGTCGTCGAGAATCCAATCCGATTACACGACATTTGAAAAATGGCAAAAAGGAGGGAAAATTGAAAAAGGTGTGGTTGAGATGGGAAGTTGGTGTCCGAGTGGATCGAGGTCACGATAGCTCAAGTGGTAGAGCAGCGGCGTATCAAGCCGAAGATCGTGGGTTCGAATCCCGCTCGTGCCATTGACTTTTTTATCTCAACTAAAAACCTTAATTAATTATAATATATTTAAAATGCTTTATTCTATTTCATATCATCTCTTAAGTTTTTTAATGCTTTAAAAAGATGGTTTACTTGAAAGTTAAAAATGGTTAATGTGAAATTAAAAAGAGTTAATTTGAAATTAAAAAAGGTTTATTTGAAATAATAAAGGGTTAATTTGTAATTAAAAAGGATACACTTGAAATTAGAAAAGGTTAATTTGAAGTTAAAAAAGGTTAATTAGAAATTAAAAAGGGTTAATCTGGAGTTAAGTTGTTACGTGGAGAGTAGGCAGTTTGATTCTTCCAAATTGTTAAATATTTACGTTTGGTTTAACTTTATCTTCCACGTTTTATACCATTCCGCCAGTAAAGAATAGTGGATTGAAGGATTCTGTCGTTGCTAACAAGAATAGAATTGGAAGAATGGCTACTATCTCCAACAAATCTAGATTTAATTGTTTGAGGAACTGTAGGGATATTATGGGTGTAAAGTGAGTAGAGGATTGGACCTAGGATATTACCTTGGGGGACACCAGCGTAACTAGGAATATAACAGGGAGAGACGATGGCCCTTGCGAACCTAAAAATATATTGGTAAGATAGGCGTTCATTATAAGATATTAGCGATGGAAAGAATGCTTTTGAGCTTAAATAACGCTCATGGATGAGGACGATTCCGTCTAAAACAGTACGAAACTGCTGTTCTGTGGCGTTCTAAACCCAAATTGATGGTCGGAGATTACAGTATCCCCTATTTTCCATCCCAGAATTATCATAATATTATCGCCCTAGTGCAAAAATTTAAATTTTACGTAATTGCTGAGAACTTTCGTTGAAAGCATGTTTTAAAATTAGCAATAGAGTGAAGGTATAACTGTGATTAAAATTTTGAGACCTTATAGATACCATTAATCTATTTGTGATATACGTTTAACTGTTTTGAAAGAGATTTCATTAAAACTACGAATATTCATTTTAAACAACAAAATTTCACATAAGAAAATGTTTTTTATAGTTTCAATTTTCAGTTTTTAAAAAAATTCAAGCAATCAACGTTTATGCTTGTTTTGTTTTGTGTGTCGGTTCTTTTCACCTCAAAGAAGCCGACACCTTATACAAAAATGTCTTCTCTACACCGACTTCCTTCCCCACCCCTTCAAAATCCAACGTATATAAACATAAAACAGCAAAATCTCACTGGCACTCTCAACACGACACGCAAGAATGGCACAATTACACAGAAGACAAACACGTTGAGTGAGTACAAATACTTTGGTTGAATCTAAAATTTCTCGCATTGTATAAATTCATTTTTTTCACACCCTACATGTATTTGTAAAATTTAAACAATGTTTATAAATCCCAGGCTCTGAAGATGATCTAAATAAAGATCGAAACGTTGGCGCGATAAAAAAAATGTTTTTCTAAAACCTACATCACACCGCATCTCACGATTTCTGAATAATTAAAAAAATACGTTTCTTACCCTTTAACTTAGGCACCCCAAGCCAAGTACTCGCGAAAAATAACAACCACACTTCCCGGAATCCGTGTTGCCTACAGTGTTGCCCAAACAAGATATTGAGGGAAAAACAGTGTTGACTGTTTTACATACCTCCCCTCCCCAAAAAAATGCAGAAGTTTCCATACATTTCTGATGTTCTGGGTCGAACTCTAAACCTAAATTGCTAGTGGAGGATTATACAATCCCCTAATTTAATCCATGGATTATCGAAATATTTTCTCTGCCTAGTGGATATTTTTAACCGTTCTTGTTTATATAAATGCGGAGAATTTTCGTTAAAAGCATTATTGCTGATACTGTCTATTCCAGGAAGGAAAAGTCAAAGTAGACTTATAGACTTAATATATAAGTCTAGATTTACCAACAAGTTTTCTTCGTTGGGGCTGAATTCAATTTTTTTGGTCTTCGTGTGCTTCATAAACCATACTATAAAATGAAAAATTTTCATAGTAAATATAAAAATCTTATATTGGATTCGGAGCAGAGTTACCGGCTGTACGGGCAACCCAGTTTTGAACCAAATAAGCAATTAGTACCGCGCGCGGCAAGTCAAACAAAGTTTAACATTCACCTTATTGCAGGAATAATAATTGAAATTTCTAGTAACCTCCTACTTTGACTAATATTTGTCTAATTTTGAAATTAATTTACTTTAAATTTCTATTCCAAAAGACAAAAATTGGTTTAAATACCAATGCAAATTTGACGAGTTTTTCACATTTAAATCATTTTCAACCGAACAGGATTTAAAAAAAGGGTCTATTTCGGCTAGCCTGAGTGGTCACACGCCGGACAGAATTATATTTCTGGTAATTATACATGGCAATCCAACCCCTTTAGTAGTAAATACAACTACTTAGTTTTGCTTTTATTTAAAAATGGGACTATTTCAGACAATTCTGAAAAACACATTTTAGTTGTCTTGATTTAAAAGTATCAGTCAAGTAAACGTATAACTGTGATTGAAATTATGGACAACTGACAGATAACATTAAACTATAGCACTACTTTAAATTAGACGCATTGAACCAAGTACTAACAACCCTTCTTCTAGGAATCACAGTTTCAACAAAGGGAAAGAACTAAATTGGTTTGACTAATTTGAAATAAAAAATGTAAAATTAAGCATGGAGATAAACGCATAAATAATATAATAGATTTTTATCTTCCTCCTAGTTTAGACATGTACCTAAATAATATTTGAAATACAAATTATTAAAATTATTTTCTTAAAGTATTTATTAGGATAATATTTAGTTGTTTTGTAATTCACGTTTTTCGCACATTCAAAATTCGTTCATTACGTTGAAACGTTGGCGGTGGATCGGCGGGTTCGGTTCACCCTTACAATTCACGTCGAGAGACGTGCTTGTAACTCATTCAGCTGATGATGATCGTTTAATGCTCGAAATCCGTATAGTTGTAAACAACAAATCTGTGAGTAGAACTACCTTTTACAAAATTGAATCTGCATACCCACCCCAACGTCATCATTTCTATTAACAGTTGTTTCTATTCACAGTTTAACTTAGACGCACTGAATTAAGTTCTCTCCAGTCTAACAAGTACACTTTCGGTATTCAGTGTTGCCCGAACCAGACATGTTGGTAAAACAGTGTTGACTGTTTTACCACTCCTATTTCCAGATAAACAGAGGATTCCACACATTTCTTACCATACTGACATTAAACAAATCATTGTCTTCTTAGTTTTTGGAAATTTCAGAGGAAAACTGTATTTTTCTTTTTTTCTTCTCCGAATTCAACACGATTGCAGACTTTATCGGGATCAATCTCTTCTTAAGTACAAAAACCTGTTTATAATATGGCGTTTCTCACGTTGCGAAAAGAAAGGTTTTTATTGGTTCTATCAACTATTTAACTTAGGCGCTTAACCAAGTACGCGCTGAAATAACAACCACACTCTCCAGATTCAGAGTTGCCTGAACAAGGAAAAAGGGGCCAAAAGTGTTGACATTTTACAATTCATCCTTCCCCCCCCCCCAACAAAAAAGTTTACCAAGGTGTGTTCCCGATCACCACAAAAGCTAATTGGTTCCGGTTTGCTAACGGGATTTCATCGATTCTTCCGCATTCGAGTCGACTCGTCGCTAGAAATGGCTGAAAAATTGTTCTCTCTTAAATAATGCACTATATTATTCGTTCCTTTACGCCCTCATTTCGTCACAACCTATCATATTCACAGTATAAACCTGCGTAGACGTGTGCCATTCACTTTAACGCTATCCGTCAATTTCCGTGTCCGATTAAAGTCGTACTTTCACTCTCGTGGCTACATTTTAATCAAGGTAACTACGTTTTATGACAGCTGGGCCATCTCGTCCGTCCATGAAAGCATTTCTAAACCGTTGTTTTTATTAAAAAAGTATCGAATGGACCATTTATTTCCCTTCGACGTAGCGAAAAGTTTCATATCGTCACCTAAGCCTGGATAAAACCGAAATGCTGTCACAGCAGGCTAAACCTTCATGAGCGGAATGTTCGACCAAAACATTTCTGCGCCGTAACTTTTCGACGAATTTTTAAAAAATATTTCTTCTTTTATTTCATTCGTATAAAGTTTATTCAATTCTTCATAATTATCTCTCACGTTTCAAGGAAGCATAAAACAATTGGGATGGTCAAAGCTAAATGGTTGCTAGTTTGGCGCGTACTTGTTTCAGCGGGTCTAAGTTAAAGTGTGTTTTCAATCTTATCTCTGAAGAATTAGCGAAATTGTTTTCAATTGTTAAGGGTTTTAAGCGTCTAGCGTTTGGAGTTGTTCCAAATGTCGGATTGAAGAGAAATCGAGCTTCCAACTTTGACATGTCGGTCATTAGTCATAGGGACATGACTGTTCTCTGTCATTACCTCACAACGCGCACTAACCGCAAACAATCGCCTCAAATCGAAACGACAAAAATGCTTTCTAAATTTGAAATATTTTATGTTTAAATAAAAATTGAAATTCACATTTGTGGTTATTTTTATTTTTACTAACAGCGAATTTTATTCCAGGTCTTCAGTGTTTCGGTTTATTTTCAACAGTCTCTACATTTTCAAGAACTGATTGAACAATTAATCACTCAACTCTGAACTTGGAATTTGGTTAGTTTATTTTTTTAATCTCGTCCGAGTTTTAAATAGTGGCACGATTTAGGAATTTAGGACAAAAATCTAGATGTAAAAAGTGGACTTAGGTCTCAATATTTGGCTCTTTCAATCTCTAGGAACTTTGCCAACAATCATTCAGGCATATATGTATGCTATGGAAAGAAAAGAAAACTAAAATTCTGATGAGAATGTTATAGATCATCACTATCTAAAGAGAGAAAAAAACAGGGAACCCTGCAGGCACTTTGTTTTGATTCAATACCGGATTGAACATGCTTACCTACGATAAAAATAGATAGTTCTTATCTAAAATACCACATAAAAGTTAATTATATTTAAACTTAAAAATTATGTAAATTAAATATAAAAAGAAATAAAGCTTCTATCAATTGCAGATTTTTTGAATATGACAGGTAGTTTATTATTTTATTTTTAATTTTAATTTTATAGACGATTCATCTGTTTATGTATTTAATTTTACATAGCTTTAACTTTAATTTATTTCATTTTATGAGGTATGTTTGATTTAAAATATATTTTTTGAACTGATTTAAAAAAAATCTTTTTTTATAACTTTTTACCTCACATTAACTCTTTTTAACTTTCAATCAATGCTTTTAAAATTAGGATTCAGTCGTTGTTTATCCTCTGAAGAGTAAACATCGGAGCGTTATCTACTTGATCCCATCCTCCTTGTATTTCAAGAAGTGTTATATTCAGTTCATTTATATACTGCAAATAATTTTTATTTTCTCAACTCTGATCANAGCTAAAGAATCAACTTCGTGTGGAATTCCCTATACAAAAGTTCCCTACAAGGATTTCTGCACACACATAAAAAACATCATTTGGAAAGAATGGGAGCGTGAATGGAATAGACAACACACTACAAATAAACTTTTCCAAATTAAAAAAGAAGTTAAACATTGGCAATCCTCTATTCGAACCACTAGGAAACAATAAACAGTTCTAACCAGACTAAGGATCGGACACACCCGCCTTACCCACGGCTACCTACTCGAACATAAAAATACACCAATGTGCTACACCTGTCAAACACCAGTCACAATTAAACATATCCTACTGAACTGTCGACGTTATGCTCCTCTCCGCACATCACACCACTTCCCAAACAAAATATCCGAATTATTGAGTGATCAATCCCCATATTTAGACGCTGTATTTGATTTCCTGTCAGAGGCAGGCTTAATTAGTGAAATATAAATTGTACTTCTTGAACATGTGATTCCCCATGTGAAAGACTCAAGGCAAAAATGACCCAAAGGTCGTAGCCTTAAAAAAAAAAAAAAAAATTAGGATTAATCCTTTTTAACATTGAATTAACTCATTTATTTTCAAATTCCTTTTTAACTTCAAATGAACCCGTTATTACTTCAATTTACCTCTTCTTAATTAAAATGTAAAGCTTTTTAATTTTAAATTAACCCTTATTAGCTTAAAATGCTCACTTTTTACTTGGAATTAACACTTTTAAACTTCAAATTTCCATTGCTAAAATGTTAGGTCAATAAAAATAAAAAATAATAAAACTTCTAATTAACCATTTCTGACTTTAAATTAACGCATTTAAATTTAAATAAAGCCTTATTAGCTTAAAATTATCCGTTTTCATTTCCAAGTTTCCCCTTTTTAATTTCGTCTTAACCTTTGCTTTAAGCTTTAAAAAAATTTAGAGGATTGTTTTAAATATAAGCAAGCATCTAAGCTAAAATTCCTGCGTAGATAGTTGAATTTTTAAAAAGATAAAATAATTGTGTTATTATAAAAACATAAAGAAATTAATTACAATTAATATAAATTTAAAATAAATTATTAAATAATAACAGATATAAAACCAATCATTCTACGTTTTTATCAATATCAAACGTTTTTATCAATCACTAATTTTTAAATATAAAATAGTGGTCTCTTAAAAAATGTATGAAATTAATTATAATTGAAAGTACGTTTTATCAACTAAAATATAAAAATAAAGGGTTTCCGTTTTAATTTGCGAAATATAAGAACATGTAGTTTTAAGAGCCCAATTATTTTATTAAAAAGCATTCAAATTAAAAGAAAAATCAATTTGTTTTTATATTTAATTTCATGTAAGTTTAAATTTTAAAGAATTTTCATATGTCAACAGCCCAATCAGTTAATTTTTTTTTTAATGCAAAAATTTTTCATACCGTCTTCGACCAGTTTTTGAAAGGATTAATTTGAATTTAAAAACTTGTAATTTTTCGGAAATAATCTACACATATTTATTTTTACAGGATTTTTAATTTTAGTTGTACTTAATTTTTTCGAGAGACGAATTATTTTATATCTCCGAAAAACATTCACAAATATAAAGGAATTTTAGTTTACATACTTACAGTTCATACTATCTTGTTAGTTTTTTAACTTTAAAGAAAGAGATAATTTGAAGTTAAAAAGGTTTAATATAACGATTAAAAAATGTTAATTTGAAGTTACAAATGGTTAATTCGAAATTAAAATGGGTTAATTTGACGGAAATCTTTAACCCCGTTGGCTCATAGGAGTGTGAGTACAACATAAAAAACTGACTTCTATTAATCTGTTCCGGTTTAGACCCCACGTTTGCAATTTTAAGATCACCCGAGAGAAAAACATGCGTGGAATTAAAAAATGGTAGTATTTTTCAAATTCTCGTCGAATTTTTAAATATGTCAACAAGTTAGAGAATTTAATAGTTTATTGTGCAAGACTTCCAACTCTACACCTGATGAGTAGAATGTCACAATTACATATAGATTCTAGTGCATTTATCAAATTTTTTTATAGAATTTCAGTTAAGGAAAACCAGTTTAAATGTTTTGTAAATATTGGTTTTCTGATAAATCAGCTATTTGTTATTCGTTGTAAGCCCCAAGTTCAATTTGACATTGGATTTTTCGATCATTTGGGAGACTAGCTGAGCAATTTTGCCATTCTGATAATTGGGCCAGTTTAAGCAAGCGGCTGCATTTTTTATTTCCACAATTCGACGAAAAGAGGGATGGACTCGATCACCGGAGGCTTACAATTGTTTATTTGCAAGCGTAAGCGCAAAACCTGTTAGCCCCCAGCTAGCCTCGGGCTTTCACGGCTCATTTTTCAGAAGCTTTTAAAAGCTTTATTTTCCATTGTGAACCTTATCTCGAAATGAACCCGAATTGTGACATATTAAGCGGAGCCAGAGAGGGAGTCGATAAATTTGACAGGTCATTCGAAAAATTTGACTCCAGTGTGCCTGAGGAACTTTCAAAGCAAAAAATATTGACTGGAAATGTTGTATATCTAAATTCCACATGCATATTTTATTTTATTTTTTGGGGGGGGGGGACTTAAAAATGTACTTTTTTCGTGTTTTAAATGTGTGTTGCTTCCATTTTGTCCAATATCAACTGCTATGACCAATTGACTGGTTTTGAATGACAAACGCAATAACAGATCATTGATTTCCGACAATTCGAAGGGCATATTAATTTATCGGTGTCCCTTTACGGCCGTACGCATTGAGGGGATGCATCACCGAAAGCCAGAAGAGGACAGGGGCATAACTTTGCCGGAAAGTAGTGGCCGTCGGCCGTGCCGTTAGCCGTGGGGAATGGGGGTCGAATCCGAAAATGATTCGGGGATGATTTAACGCGTACGTTTTGCAGGGTTTTGGCAGGCAATGCTCGGACGTCACCTGGTGGTGCGTCGTTCCACGTTCAAAACAAATGCCCTATATCGATTTTGGACCTGTTAATCCAGCCCTAAACCTTTAACGTACCCTCCAATAATTCATCCCGTTCTAAAGAAGCACGAGGAAAAAATGCGGAACGCTAAAAAGAATGTAAAAAAGGATTAATCGAACATAGGGCTACTCTCAGTTTAAGGGTGGGCTTGCTAATAAATTTCTACCCTTCTCGGGTCAAAAGAGAGCTCGTTCCGTGCAGGCACGTTGTCGTAGAAAAAATAACTTCTTTTTCATAACTATACACAAGCTGTCCGATGCCTTTTGCTTCCTACTGCAGAGCATTTGTAATTGATGAGCTCTTTTGTCTCCGTCTCTTCGAGATAAAGCCGACTTTGAGCATCTATTGATTATCCTATTTTTACGTGGTACTCTACCAAATCATCTCCCGTTCATCATTTTTCTCTTAATTACAGTAAGCAAGATAGAAAAGATCTGAGCCTGGACCCTCATAACGTGGAAGGTCTAATTCGTAAATAGTACTAGACTAAAATACCATCCATGATTAACGTTGCCTTACTTTTGAGCGATTTTAAATGAAGTTGATAATATCAAAAGTTGGTTCATCTGATCCCACTACTTCAAACATCTATTTTATAACTTAATTTCAAGTCGACGTCATTTATTATAGCTTTTATCTTTAAAATAACCCGTTTTAATATCAATTTAACCGTTAAAAAATTAACCTTTTTAATTTCAACTTAACCATTTTTAACTTCAAATTAACCTTTCTAATTTCAAGCTAACCATTTTTTTACTTCAAATTAACTTTTTAATTTCAAATTGATCTACTTTCGAATTAGTCATTTTTAACGTCAAATTAACACTTTCATTTTTATATTGACGTTTAAATTGAACTTTTTTACTTTCGAATTCACCGGTTTTTAGTTCAATTTATCCCTTTTAAATTACAAATTATCTTAATATTTTTAACATCTAAAAGCCTGTGAGTTGATACAAAATGTATGCTCATTGCACTCTTACAAGACCATAAAAAATTAATTTCAATTAATTCCATTAAAAATAGCATAAAATTAAATATCACAAAACAAATAATTCTTCTTTTATATATGAAATGAACAAAAACTCCCAAAAGGTTTTATTTTATTTGCCCGATTCTAATTAATTTTGTAGGAAGCGACGTTCGTGCAACTAAGTTTAATTTATGAGTTTTCTAAGCCCGTGTAATGTTTCCTGTAGATTGTGTTGTAGGTTTAATGCTATCACTATTTTCGGCTTTTTGAAAAAAAATCGGAGGCAAATGGATGACAAAAATTTTGGGAAAAATAGTTTTTAGATTTTTCCAAAAGTTTGTGTACTGGAGATTTTTTATTATAGTAATAACCAAAAGAATTAGATTATAATCGTTGATCCCACTTCTGAAGCATTGTGAGGAAAATAGGGTAGTTAATTAGCCAACAATTCACCTTCTTCATTTCAAATTAACCGTTCTTAATTGCAAATTAAACCCTTTCAATTAACATTTTAAATCAAATTAACCCTTTTAATTGTAATTGAACTGTTTTTAACTTCTTAACATCACATTAACCCTTTATTCAATTCAAATTAAACCTTTAAATGTTTTTTTTAAATTATTTTTCACGGGTATAAAATATTCTTTTGGAGAAAATTCCTATTTAAGGGTTTTTAAAGGTGATTAAAACGAATCCGTAATGTTTTTGTCTATAAAAATGTCTTTTGGCCTATTTTCCATGTCGCCTCCTTTGGATAGTTTTTATCTTGTGATATAATTATTATCATTTAATATAATCTTTTTTAAATTAAAAAAAATCGACTAATGGATTAAATTTTTTCTTATTTCCAAGGGCTCATTGACAACACTCAGGCCTAGCATCCCAAAAAAAAGTTTTATTAAAATCTTTGATTCACGTCAGTAAACTAGCATTATTTGTGAATTTCGGTCAAAGATGTAGAGACAGAAAGGGTTAATAATTCACCGGTAAGAGCGTAATTATTAACGTGTTACCGCGCTTTTCTTTCTCTTACCTTCACCCTAACTCTCGGTTTACAAGTGTAAAAACGAATCGGTCGAACGTTCGGATTCGATATCTCTTTGACTCCCTTCTAAAGAATTGACACGACCACATTGCTTTCATTCAGCAATGTGTCTGAGATCCACTCTAAATCCTCTTTCTCTTTCTATCGAATTTACTTTGCTACACAAGTTGGGTGAAAGAAGGCCAAATGTCTTCCATGCATTGGCAGATTTATTTATACCATTTATTGCTCGTCTAGCAAACTGTCAAAAACAGGCAGCAGTACATTCAAATCCAATCTAGACGTACACACATGCATCTTAACTCTACTGGAATAATATAAATTGGAAAAATTGAGTAAAATATTTTCTTCGTCAAGGAAGATTTTAAACCTGTTTTGATAATTTTTTGTCGGAAGTTAGCATTTAAATTCAGAATGGTTTAATTTGACTCTGCTCCCTTTTAGCGGATCGATTGGATTAAAGCTAAGCCCTTGATCTGTTGTTTGAGATAACAACCGAATTGGATTGAGAGGTTGATTTTAGCCTGATATTGGAAAAAATCTCGTCATCATTTTGCGTCGGCAGCTCTACGGAAGAATGCGCAGGAATCCGTAGTGCAATATTTATAATTTATTGCTAATGGTACGTTCTTATTTGCATATAGGTGGTAACATGAAGCAGAGAAAATATGCGAGTGCGATGTGCGGAAGATTTCCGTTTCTGTTATAAAGTGTAAAATTCAATTTATGGGTAAGATATGCGCTCTCTCTCTCTTTCACTTCTCTGTNTATCTATCTCTCACTGTTTTGCTCTATTTCACCCCATGTACAATATTGTCTTTCTCTTTACCTAGCTTTTTCTGTTCACCCACCCACATGTCATTCCTTCATCATTCCTATTTATCATTTCGACTTCTCTTTTTCTCTCTTTTTATCTATCTATTTATACATATTGCCTTCACACATTCAGTTCTCTCTGTTTGTCACTCTCGACAGGGCTTCTATTTATCGGATCGTTGCTCAAATGTCGGAACTTAACAAAAGGCATACAGACAAGAAGTTCGACGTTCCTATGTTTATAAGGTGGTAGAAACTTCGGCAACTTCTCTGATGTAGACCGATGTTATTGATCCGAAAGTGCGAGAACATGAGGAAATACGCTAAGGATTAAATCTCATGCCGCGTGCAAGGTGCCCCTCTCAGTTTACCTTCTCGAACGGCATAAAACGAACTGTTGACATTGGGATTCCGCCTGCAAAATCGTAAGTCTCACTTCGTAGACAGTACATGATCGATTTGGACTAGAAAGGTAATAAATGGCGTACTTGCTCCAACACTAAATTATTGACATTGTAAAATCGACGCCGACTTGTACCAATATTGGCTGAGAGATGGCTTTGGGAGCAACAACATGTCCGTGGTTGATGCAAACCTATTGAGCAAGAAAGCACCATTGACTCCGTCGTCACCCTTTTGTTGATTTAAATTTCATCGATGTTTACTCGGGCCAATTCGTCATTATTTTGTTTAGAATCAAATCTTTTATATTTTCATTTGGTAGTTTAATCGAAATAGCGTCTTATCAACAAACGACAGTCACAAAAGTAACAACTTTTTGAATATTTTTTAGAACAAATTTATGTTACGAAAGAATTAGCCAACAAAATAATAATGGTTTTTCAAAAAGGCAAGGATTAGTGGACCAATTTAATGAAAAACGATTTCAATCACTCCCTATCTCTCTTTTCTATTCTCTCTCTCTCTCTCTCTTTCTCTCTCTCTCATTCCTTTCTTCTTTCTCTCGCAAATCCATCTTCAATTTTCTCTCTCTTCCACTACTCTATGTTGTATATTTATTTTCTTTAACCTCCTCACTCTTTCATTCTTTCTCACAATATTTTTCTCTTTTGTTTCTCGCTACCAGTACTATTTGACATTTTTACTTTTTTACTGACATACTATAGATCCCCATGTAGGTATATGGAAGTTGTCACTGGTACGTGCACTTCCTAAAATTAAATTACCTTGCTCGTTGAGTGGCCTTAGGCTAATTACCATTTTGGGTGCGCTGACTAACGCATTTGAGCTTTGTTTGTTTGTTGGTTCTGTATTGTTGATTGTTTGTCTACAAATAATAGAATATCTTCCAAGCCAAATCACCTCAATATTTATATAATCGATTTATGAGTAGAGGTCAGCTTGAATTTAGATCAATAGCGGGCTTTGATTCAGATCTATATCTGTCTCTATAAAGGACTGCCACTTACCAAAAATCATTTTTAATCTATTTCTGCAAATAATGGAACTCCCTCCCCACTGATATTAAAACAAAAAACCACAAACATTTATAAAAGCAAAATACTGTTTCCTCTTACAAAATTATCTGTTAAGCAATTGATGTTTGTAAAACAAAAATAAATTAAATTAAAAACAAAATTGAAAAATAAGTGAATAAATAAAAATGATATATTTTTTTAAAATTTGGTATTACATTATTCTACGTAAATCGTTCCGTTTTGTTGTGTTATTGTTCTCTCGTTCAGAGAGCTGTTTTATATTATTGAATTATTTGTTGTAGTTGTCCTTAAGGGAACCTGTTCCCAGGACATAATAAAGTTTTTCTTTCTTTCTTCTTTCTCTACCTCCTTCTCTTTCTCTCTCCCTCTCTCCCTCTCACTCTCACTCTCTCTCCCCCTCCCTTCCCCCCTTCTCTCTCTTTCTCTTTTTTTCTCTGTCTGTCTGTCTCCCTCTCTCACGCTCTCTTTCACCTTCTCTCTCACGCTCTCTCTCTTTTTCCCTCTCTCTCATTCTTTCTCTATCTGTCTATATATATATATATATATCCATTTATCCATCTATATATATATATGTCTCTCACTGTTTTGCTCTATTTCACCCCATGTACAATATTGTCTTTCTCTTTACCTAGCTTTTTCTATTCACCCACCCACGTCTTTATCATTCTTATTTATCATTTCGACTTCTCTTTTTCTCTCTTTTTATCTATCTATTTATACATATTTTCTTCACAGATTCTGTTCTCTATGTTTGTCACTCTCTCTCTCTCTCTCTCTCTCTCTCTCTCTCTCTCTCTCT